>NC_041398.2:74823931-75051431 GCF_900747795.2 Erpetoichthys calabaricus | reverse complement strand
GTATGGAGCATTTTTTTAAGTTATTTTCTTTCTTATCACAACACCATTATTGTTTTCTTATGCATGTAGCTGTCTCATGTTTATTGCTGCCAAGGTATTGATAAGTACGGATACACAGGAGTGATACTTCTTTGTATTCAGAACACAACATGCCATAACAAAATTCAAGAATGTTGCAAACAAAAAAATTCAAAATATAAACAAGTCATTACATTGGCTTATAAATGCTTTTGAGTAGTGAAGAAAATTATCTGGTTTCTCCAGAGATAGCTTTGACTGTCTAGTGGCCTGCTGTTCCCTAGAGACTTATAGTTCTGTATATTTTATCCATTCTTATATACATTGTCAACATTACAGAGTTAAAGGTGTTTCGTTTCAGCTCCCTTTTCTGTCTCCATCAGCAGAAGGTGGAGGGTGGACTGTCAGCTTCAAGGTTATTGCAACAGAATCTGCTAGGTACAACTGCTGAACTCAAAATAAAGTGAGAAAAAGAACATTAAAACATTTGAACAATCTGGATGAGAACAGGCCATTCAGCCCAACAACGCTTGCCAGTCCTATCCGCTTAATTCTTCCATTAGAACATTAGAACAATCTGGACAAGAAAAAAGAATTTGTCAAAGTTTGCATTCAGTATAATATGCTAAACTTTCTTTACCAATGTTTAGCTTACACACTAATGTTTGATTCAGCTTTTTACCCCACATATACATTTGTGTATTTCTAAATGCAGGGTTTATAAGAATCTTATAAGAATATTACCCTATTTATATATATACAGTACAAGCATTACATAGCCTCTGCTTTCCAGATTATTCACTTACATTACTATTTATTTCCCTTGCCATTACTGTCTACCCAAATACTGTATATGGTCATTTGGTTTTAAAATTTAAAGCCCCTCGGCCAAAAAGACATTTTTTTCGGATTCAATGTAAATTAAAGGGGAGAAGAATGTAGTACTGAATTTTATTTTATTTTTTTTTCAATGTAAAAGAAATAGCCTGGAGTGGATCTTGTGGTTGCCGATCCTTAGGTAGAAAGTAATTTGAACATAAGAGAAGGAAAGCATCCATCTGAATCACAGCAGACAGAAACTGAGAGATTGGATAATGATATGTCAGTTCAAAATGAAAATAGTGATGTTGCCATGAAGAGTAAGAGTGAAAATGGAGATTTCAATAGAATTTATAGGAAAGAAGAAAATAATGTGTTTAATAAGAAACCTGCAGTTTTACAGGTGTGGGAAAATGGAAGTGAAAGGATGGGCAGCAGTGTGTGCATTCTTAGCATCTACTGTATGTACAATTATAAATTACCTGAATGAGTGAGTGTATATGGTTCAGTGAGTGTGTCTTACGATGAACTGGCACACCATCTTGGACTTGGGTCATGTATTATGCTCACTACAGCAGCTTTCCACAACAAAGATTTGGAGTAAATGGATTCAGATGCGTGGCTAGATGGCCTAGTAAAATTGATAATATACAAAATTAAATTTGTGTAAAGGCAACAGAAATAACATAATTCAGAATGCAAGCTAATGCTGCATTTTTAGTAATTGTGAAAAGAGAAAAAACAGAATCTTCATTACCAATGGTAAAATATTAATTTTGTTATGAGTTTTTTTATATTTACAGTGATCCCTCGCTATATCGCGCTTCGCCTTTCGCGGCTTCACTCTATCGCGGATTTTATATGTAAGCATATTTAAATATATATCGCGGATTTTTTGCTGGTTCGCGAATTTCTGAGGACAATGGGTCTTTTAATTTCTGGTACATGCTTCCTCAGTTGGTTTGCCCAGTTTCTCTCTCTCTCTCTTGCGCTGCCTTTCTCTGATCCTGACGTAGGGGGTGTGAGCAGGGGGGCTGTTCGCACACCTAGACGATACGGACGCTCGTCTAAAAATGCTGAAAGATTATCTTCACGTTGCTACCTTCTGTGCAGCTGCTTAGTGAAGCGACATGCTGCACGGTGCTTCACATACTTAAAAGCTCAAAGGACACGTATTGATTTTTGACTTTGTTTTTCTCTGTCTCTCTCTCTCTCTCTCTCTCCCTGCTCCTGACAGAGGGGGTGTGAGCTGCTGCCTTCAACAGCTTTGTGCCGCGGTGCTTCGCATACTTAAAAAGCCAAACAGCCCTATTGATTTGTTTGCTTTCCTCTCTGTTTCCTTTGAAGAGGAAGATATGTTTGCATTCTTTTAATTGTGAGACAGAACTGTCATCTCTGTCTTGTCATGGAGCACAGTTTAAACTTTTGAAAAAGAGACAAATGTTTGTTTGCAGTGTTTGAATAACGTTCCTGTCTCTCTACAACCTCCTGTGTTTCTGCGCAAATCTGTGACCCAAGCATGACAATATAAAAATAACCATATAAACATATGGTTTCTACTTCGCGGATTTTCTTATTTCGCGGGTGGCTCTGGAACGCAACCCCCGCGATGGAGGAGGGATTACTGTACTAGTTTGCCTAGCACTTTAATATTCTTTCAAAAATTATTTGAAAATGGGTGTCAGTAATAATGCTGTTGGTTAATTGGATGTATCAGAAGTACTATGTAACTAACTAAGTGCTTTTCTGTGCACAATATTTATAGTTTTATTTTGTTTTGTTTTTTGGCAGGCAGTATGGTGTAGTGGTTAAGGTTTTGGACCTCAGACTTTAAACCCTTAGGTTGTGTGTTCAAATCAAAACAAAAGAAATGTAACTAACTGTATCTCAAATGGTATAGGTCACCATGGATAAAGGCATCAGTCAAATTAATAATAATATAATTACGTCACTGTAGCTGCTTACTCTTGAACATGCTATACACAATTATCAATGAGTAAAACATTACTGCATTAGATCAGTTCCTGCCATTTCCTAATGACTTGGTTTTTGTTGATGGTCATTGTAAAACACAATCTTATAGAAATGTACATTCTTTTGAATTGAAACGAGTAATCAGTTATCTTCCCTCCAAGTTACAGCTGTACACCTTTCTTGTGGGTGTCTTGCAGCACTTTTGAACTGCCATGCAGCTCTTATCCTGGTACCCACTCCCCTTTCCATGCAACATTTCTGAAGATCTGCATAGCTTCATCTTTTTTTTTTTTTGATTTTATTAAAGTCAAATGACATTCCATACAAATAACTCAAGTGTTACAAAAAAAGGTTTGAAACAAATCAACCCCTACCCCTGAGAAAGAGAGCTAGGCCAGCAGAGTAAAACTTTAAGCTAGTAAAAATAAGTAAATACAGTAGATAAATTAATAAATGAATAAAGATAAAAGGAGTAAAAGAGGGGAGAGAACCTGCTTCCTCAATTTAAATGCTTATTCTAAAATGTTATTAATTAGATCCTGCCAAATTTTGAAAAAGTTTTGTATAGATCCTCTAAGTGTGAACACATAGCTTCATCCTTCGCCCTTTGGCAATGTACCCACAACTCCCGAAAATACCACAGGTCAATTTTGTTGTTTATGCATTGGTGCTTTGTACTGCTTGATGCCCATACTAAATTTTCCCTCTCTCATGTCATTTATGTGTTGCTGATTCAAGGTGCTCGATTAACCCCCATGCTCATCAGTCATGTTAGAGTGCTTCACTGCGCTTGACTCTCAAAGGAGATCTGCTTGCTTGTCGTTTGTGTGAAACAGTGCTTTGTGGTGCTCAATACTTAATGCCAGGATGTCAACAGAGAATAACGGATAGCCAAGATGAGAGCCGGTACACACCCAAGACTTCAGGTAGTCGAAAGCAAGAAACAGTGCTTGCTAACCACTGAGATTTGCATCTTCATTGAGTTTGCCAAACTGTTATTTTTCCATTTTCACAACATGAAGACGTCTCTTTTTTCATGTCCAGGACACCACCCTATTGGTTACAGGTGGTATTTGTGTGGCCCATCAATCACTTCTGCTGAGTCCTTCATTTGTATAAAGCACACTCTGAACGCAGTGCAGAGCTTGTAAGTTAGCACAATATTATTAAATGTTGCTAAATAAAAATTAATTAATAAATTTTAAAGTGTCAGATCATTTTCGTTTTTCTATAGTGTCACACTCATCAAAGCATTTTTTTTGACTTTGGGGCATTTCATTTTTCTATTGTAGGGGGTTATACCCCTAAATATTGATATTTCGAAATGTCCTTTCTTAGCAGATAGCATCTGGCCAAGATGTACCATCCTGCCAAATTTCAAGTTTTTAACTAAATGGGAAAGAGTGTTTTTGTTGATGAGTGAGTGAGTGAGTCAGTCAGTCCGTTAGGCAGTGAGTCATTCAGCTTTGCATTATATGCAAGGTATTGGGACCTCAGCTATATACAAATAAAAAAAGGCTCTTTATACCTGATGTAATGCATTTTTGACATATAATTCTTTAACTGTATTACATTTCAGGAACCAAAATAGGATAAATAGTACATGTTAAATGTCAATAATTCTTCCTTTTAAATCCAGTAGCGCATAAGATGAAAATGACCTGTTCTTCTGTTACAAGACATTATTAAAGTACACAACAAATGAAAATATGTATCAAAATAATTAAGAAAATGAAATACAACATGTAAAATGGTGAGTAAAAAATTTACCAAATATTTTAACCAAATATGATTTAAAAAACAGTTAAAGGAGGTCATGCCCTGGAAGAAAACTGGAGACATAGGGCACAATGACAGTACGAGCAGCTACATTAAGTAGCCCTGCCTCTACTGGTCACATGGTCCAAGGTTCTGTGATAAAAGCAACCTAATTTTTCACTAGCAGTTCACCTCAGGATGCTGAAAAAGACAGAAGTGTGCCCTGCCACTGGTATAAACTGTGTATCAAGAGATTTGTGTGTGGCTCACTGTGGCAGATATAAAAAAGAGGACCAACGGTCTTTGGGAGGAGTTATTTCAATAGCCTATCCAGTGAGCTGGTATACAGGCCCTTGACTACCATGTTTTAAGAATTAAACTCTTTGTGAACTGACTTCAAAATGCTGATATTTCCATACATCTTGTGGAAATAAAATACTGTTGTATAATGATGGAATAGCTCAGGCAAATGCTTTTAGCCAGTACTAGTATTCCTTCTTCACAGTGCCAGGGGCTCTGGTTTGATTCCTAACCTGTTAGGGTCTGCTTGGAGCTTCCATGTTTCTCCAATGTGTCCATGGATTGAATGAGTAAGTGTGCCTTGTGATGCTCTGGATGGATTGGCTCACCATCAAGAGATGGTTTCTGTTTTAAACCACATACTGCCAAGCAGGTCTCTACTTCAGCAGTAACATTAAATTGCAAATTAAAAAGCAAGTTATAGGTAGAATCAGAACTCAGTGCATCTTGTTTGATGAATGACAACATATAGGTTTATAGAAACAGAGTACTGAATGCTAAGGGAGTGAAAGAAAACTTGCATGTCTTGGATTAATACAGATAAAACTATGTACATTTCACAAGACATGTGGCCAGTACTCCAGTTAGCTGTGGTCTATGTGGCAATAGATGGTGACTGGTTCACTTGCTTTCTGTCATCAGATTTTTTTTTTTTTACTTCAGGAAAGTCATTGGTGATTTCTTTACATTAACTTACTATGAAATTTTTTTTGAGTTACCACTGGTGGCTTCTTATTTTCCCATACTGTTCTGTAGACGTGGAATTTCAGGTAGACGTCTTAGGTGAAATATGAGCTTAGTGTTGATTTATTGCTTAATTCTCACATAAAATAATTAAAGATTATCATTTTTATTTTAAAAAAGTAATTAAATTAATTAAGCATGTACTGCATTCCATTTAGGAAAAAGAGCACAAGCTTCAACATACAGCATGATGAGAAACAAATAACCCAGAATATTGTGTTTCCTCTTCGATAATGTTTGTAGCATATACACCTCATTTCTGAAGGAGTTTTATCCATTTTAGAGACACATAAGGAGCCATTTAGTATTTCAATCAGTGTTAAACAACAGTCTATCTTATGGCGCCCAATTAGGGACAGAAAATAATTTTTTGTCATTCTTTCACAATAGTGGTTTTGGAAGCATACACGTGGGTAAAATAAAAAACAAATGACATTACTTCCTTTTAATGCACACGTAGATACTGCTGAGTGGTGCTTACTGTAAGAACAAAAATGACTGTTCAGCCAGGCAGCTAAGGTAATCATGATCAAATACTGACACACACACTTCAGATGTTCTAGTGAACATACAGCTACACCTCTTTATTTCTTTGTGTATATAATGTGCTTGACTGATACCATGCCATTGGTCAGACTGATATCAATGGTGCAGTTTTTGGTCAGAAAGAAAGACATGCTGTGTTAAACCCATTCAGAAAATCCTTCTAATTTTAGCTGCTCCTATTAGGGATTACCATAGCGGATCATCTTTTTCCATTGTCACACATGTATGCATGGGAGGTAGCTAAAGGACCTGAAAGAAAATAATCCCACACCAGACCAGGGGCTGGTGGAGTGCACTGACTCAATTTCTCATTTTCCTGCAGTCCATTCACAGGAAATTCGGCCTAGTCCTGATGATGTCATTTCTGGTTCCGGGCTCTTTGATGCCTTCACTTCCAGTCCCAAACCCCTGGAGGAGGACCCTTCCAGGTTTGGCTCTTTTGATAACGTCACGTCCGGGTCCGAGCCTATGGAGGAAGATCCTTGCGGTTCCGGCCTCTTTGATGACATCATATCATGTTTTGACCTTTAAAGCTACTATCTTGTAACCAGTGAATCAGTTCTGTGTTGGACTCTGACTTATGCACATCATTGCGATTTTACTATAAACCATTGGCAGCCGTATACGGGTGGTTGCCCCAAACCTTTTTATGACTTCCTGGTCTAATTTTTGTAACACTATATAAACCCATTCAGATAATTGATGGATGAAAATTATAATACTACTAATAATAATAATGCATTTTATTTATAGGGCACTTTACATTAGCAGTAAATCTCAAAGTGCTACATAAAACCTTTAAACAAAGGCAAAGCAAAATAAAAACAGACATAAAACAACAATAATTATAGCATTCTTGCTAATAAGCTTTCCTAAATAGAAAAGTCTTTAGCTGTTTTTTTAAAACAGCCCACAATTAAACATTTCTAGCTGAAATATACAATACTTTCTCCATGACCTTACATCGCATAACCAGAAAATTTAAGGATTTCAGAAATCTGTTTTTCATTGCATTTATAATTTTAACAATGTATAAAAAACAAACACAGATATATTAACAAAACAGGTTTGGAAGTTTGGAGGTTTTCATTCTGGAATGTTGTGTCCTGTCTGGGGTTGGTTCCTGCCTTCTGCCCCATGATCCTAAATTGAACTAAGTAGGCTTCAGAATGTCATTTTATCCTGCTGTTTCCACACTTGTTAAGAAAAAGTATATAATGTTCCTGCATGTTATCTCGTTCGCAGATTTGACATTTGACAGGGTTAGCTGATAAATTGGCTACAGTGGATTATCTTGCTTCAAACTTGCTCAGGACACAGTTTTCCAGCCCCTAAACTTTCTACCATTATTGATTAACTGATGTGTCAGCTTTACTCTTGTCATACGAAGTATTAATTCGTGGGTAATACTGTTTCGATGAATCAAACACTTCTCACACTCAATTTCAATCTAAGACTCTAGTTCATTCATAAAGAAAAGTTCTCTTCATTCAAACTGAACTAAAAATTGATGTTTAAAAAAAAGACATCTTGCCTTTTGAGTTAATTTCTTTCATGTTTGAAAAACATTATATTAGAATCACGTTTAGGACTCCCACATCCCACATCCAACCTACCTGGAAAGGGGTCTCTCTTTGAACTGCCTTTCCCAAGGTTACTTCCATTTTTCCCTACTAGGTTTTTTTGGGAGTTTTTCCTTGTCTTCTTAGAGAGTCAAGGCTGGGGGTCTGTCAAGAGGCAGGGCCTGTTAAAGACCATTGCGGCACTTCCTGTGTGATTTTGGGCTATACAAAAATAAACTGTATTGTATTGTATTGTATTGTATTTATCACAAAAATTCACTTTAACAAAAATAAGCACAAAAAAGCTATTGCCTGAAACATAAATGCAATCCAAGGCAAACAAAGTCCATATACAAAATCAAAGGCAAAGTGAAAAATACAGCATAAGAGCACAAAATCCAGTAAATTGTAAAAAGCGAGGTACTCGGCAAAACTCACAACTCCAAAGGGTGTAGAATTGTCGGACAGAAATGCTAGTTCCATTTATTATTATTTATCTCTTATAATGGTGGTTTGTTTTTTTGTGTTGCTCCCTCTCATGTTCATAAGGCTGTTTGCTTCTGTAGCCAAAGAAAAATACAGGTTGGGTAAATAGGTACATTAAACTGTCAGGGTATAAAAGAATGTGGGTGTATATATGTGTATGCCCTGTAATGGACTGGTGTAGAATTTCGGGTTAATTCAATGAGATGCTGCCAAGATTGGGTTTACTGTTCTGGTTTCCTCATCTTGGTTTAAGTACCTACAGTACATGAATTAATAGATATTAACAGAGCAGAAACCCAATCTGAATGAGCATCAGCCTCATGCAGAAACACTTACACAACAGGCCCCTATTTTTGGTATCTGAGAACATCTGGGGCTCTTATGGAAAACTATAAGTTTATAAATAAAAAAAAAAATCCCCCCCGGCAAAAACCAGAGGCAACCACTGAGCTTTTTACAAAGTAGGATGATAAGTACTGTATAAATAAAAATCAAGGATGGTTAAAAATCATTGTACAAAAACCAGCCTGATATAACAATAATTATTTTTCTGCTGGTGGTAGTAAGGTACTAACATTATGGCCACAATCTAAATAGCTAAAATTGCAATTACTGCTATCTATCTATCTATCTATCTATCTATCTATCTATCTATCTATCTATCTATCTATCTATCTATCTATCTATCTATCTATCTATGATGATATAATTAAGAAGTAATACTAATATTATTCCTATATTATGAATATGTGTAATATGTACTTGCCCTAGACACATATATTATATGTATATTATATAATTGGATCACAGGCTGGTAAAGTTACTTCCTCAGGATGTCCAGGATAGGGGTGAACTGTTAAAATTCAAATCCTTAATCACTATACCAGCATGTTAAAATAATTTGTATAGCATTTTGTGGCTTTATGCAGTACTGAAAACTTTTTTATGTGTGATAACACAGGCATCACTTTTAAAATTATATATAGAAAAAAAAAAACAAAGTGCAGGTTTTGCCTAGTGCCTATAGCTGCAATTTTATGGAAATTGCTGTTAATAAATTAGTATGGTTACAATTGATACTCAATAAAACATGTGCTCAGTATATCCAGCAGCCATATATCTCACTCAGCTTTAGCACCAGTATTCTGTTCCTGATTTTAAAAATATGCATGTTCTGTTAGTTATCTGGATTTATATGGATTTTCATCAGTGATATGTGTGTGTGTGTGTGCGTTCATGTTTTACATAATCTTATTTTTCCTTTATGCTTGCTGTTGGTGATGTATTTAATTTCACAGACATTTTCATACAACCTGGTATAATTATAGTCAGAAAAATTCCAATTATCTATGTTAAATTTATTGCTGAATAAATTAGTAGATTGATACATACTGGTTTAATTTAGTGTACAGCACTGAACATCCCAGTTGTACCATATATTGATACCATATGCAGAAGCTATTAGGGAGAAATTCTGAAAAAGAAGATTTCGCAAATTTAATTTGATAAGATTATGACTGAAAAGACTGTAAAACAAAATTAACAGTCAGCACATGCCATTAAACAGCAATTTTGCACAATTAAACAGCAGAAAGTAATCAAGCAGATATTATGTTTTCTTCCCATTAGACATGTACGGTGTAGACACCTGAGTGAGTTCCTTCCAAGGTATTTTTTTGCTCTTTGCATTAGAAATAAATTTAGAAACAGTCTGCAGTATTTAAAGAATTAAACATACATTAGATGATCAGAATAGCTCCATTAAGCCTAAGTATATTAACTCCTTTGGTGCTTCTTTTGCTAATATCATAAAAGATGAAAAAAATAATAATTTCTTGGAATTAAATACCTAAACTATCTCTAGTTTTGGTGCTTTGAAAATTGAGCTTTGGTCCAGTGACAATAGTTCAGGCAGTATTACGGTACTTATTAATATTCCTCTCACTGTTGGATAATGGCTATTTTGATTATGTCCTTATCGTTGTTAGATAATAGCTATTTTGATTACTGTGGAGAGGTAAAGCTTGTTAAACTATTACAAGAGTTTCTGGAAAGTTGAACAAGTTTTAATGAGAATAAAGCTACAATCACTTGTCCTGTAGGTTGAGCTAGTCAAATGTAAGAAGGAAGTGTCGTAGAAGAAGGAAATCAATGGGAATTGCAGGACAAAAAGGATGAAACACAAAGATACACAGTACCCACATTTAGGTGTCATAACAGTGGGTTTAATGTTTTGTTTATTGAACTATTACTTCCTTCCTGCGGTGGGTTGGCACCCTGCCCAGGATTGTTTCCTGCTTTGTGCCCTGTGATGGCTGGGATTGGCTCCAGCAGACCCCCGTGACCCTGTGTTCGGATTCAGCGGGTTGGAAAATGGATGGATGGATGAACTATTACTTCCATTTGTAGCTGAATGCCCTGTTTTTGCATTACAAAATTTTATCCATTTGAACTGTGTTGCCATTGAGCCTTGGTGTGGTCTTTGTACATGTGGATATTGCAAGCTACGAAGAGAGTTAATCTTCACAAAGAGAACAGGTGGGCTTCCATTGTGTAGTTACTTTACTAGTAACAGAAAATTCGTAGCGCACACATAAGATGCAAGACTGGAACAAGTTATGTATGGGGTATCTGTTCATTGCAGGACATATTTATAAATGCCAACTGACATCAAGTGAATGTCTTTGAGAGGAGGTTGAAGCTGGACCAGTTAAAGAATACTGACATGAACAAGTGGCAAATGTTTAAACCCAAACAGACAGAAATTGAGGTGGAAATCTAACTCTGCAATGAAGTTATCAAGCTTCCTTCTGTGTCTATAAATTAGAAACAATATCGCCCTTTGATGAAGAATAACATCTTAATAAATGTTGCATATAGTAGGTAGTACATAGGTTCACATTTATGCGGTCAAGGCAAAGGCCTTTTTAATGGCCTAATAAAAGTTCATGACAGGGCTCGACTGTAATATTTTATCTGTCACTGCCTTAATTTGTGCATGCATTCCCAAAATGGGCAAAAGGCCATTATATATATATATCTCTAGTAGAAATCCATTTACAGCAGATTCAGAAAATATTCAGACCCCTTCATTTTCTGAACACTTTACTGTTTTATGTGTACACTTAATTTCAAATGTATACATTTCCAGTTTTTGCGCATCTATACCAATTAGTTCATAATGACAAAGTGAAAACATGTTTTCAGAAAGGTTTACAAATTTTATTATAAATCAGAAACTGAAATCTCTCATTCATATAAACATTCAGATCCTTAATTCAGTACTTTAGAGCAGCCCTTTGGCAGCAAATTCAGCTTAGAGTCTTCTTGGGTAAGCCTCTTCAAGCTTTGTATACCTGGACTTGCAATCTTCAAATATTTCCTGGCAGATCTTGTCATAGTCTGTTATATTGGATGGGAAGTGTTTGTAAACTGGTATCTTCAGGTCTTTCCACACATGTTTTATGTGATTTAAGTTTGGGCTTTGGCTGGGTTACTCAAGGACCTTGTCTTAGCTGCATGCTTCAGGTTATTGTAGTGCTGAAAGATGAACTGTCATCCCAGACTTTATGAATTTAGCTGCATTCATTCTTCTTTCATTTCTGACCTGTCTCTGGTGCTGAGAAGCATCCCCATAGTGTGATGCTGCCACCACTAAGCTTTACAGTAGGGAATATATTAGACAGGTGTTAAGCAATTCCTGGTATTCAAACATGGTACGTGGAACCCAAAGAGATACATTTTTGTCTCATCAGACCAGATAGCCTTTAAATGCTGTCATATGTCTTTAACTCAAAAGTGGTCTTCTGGCTAGCCACTCTACAATTAACACCTGATCTGCTGAGATGGTCAACCTTCCAAGAAGTTCACTCATTTCAGCAGAGGACTTCTGAAGCTTTGTTGGAGTGACCATTGGGCTCTTAGTCACCTCCTCGACCAAGGTCCTTCTTGCTTGGTTAGTCAGTTTGGTCGAAGAGTCTTGGTCATTCCAAACTTCTTCCATTTCACAGTGGAAGTGCTTCTTGGAACATGCAAAGCTTTAGAAAGGGGGGTTTACTCTTGTCCTGATCTATGCCTCACCATAGTTCACTCATTTCAGCAGAGGACTTCTGAAGCTTTGTTGGAGTGACCATTGGGCTCTTAGTCACCTCCTCGACCAAGGTCCTTCTTGCTTGGTTAGTCAGTTTGGTCGAAGAGTCTTGGTGGTTCCAAACTTCTTCCATTTCACAGTGGAAATGCTTCTTGGAACATGCAAAGCTTTAGAAAGGGGTGTTTACTCTTGTCCTGATCTATGCCTCACCATAGAGAGCTCCTTGAAAATCATGTCTTGGTTTACTATGACCTGACATGTAGTGTGAGTTGTGGGATTTTATATGCACAGGTATGTGCCCTTCTTTTTTGTTTTATTTTCCAAAGCCAGAACATTACAATAGTATTCAACAGTTCAAACATAGTATAATAACATACCAGACCCACCCATTTACTTCAAATGAATTACAATTGCAGCAACGGAAAAATAAAAATACAAAGAAAAAAAAACAGCAGGAAAAATAAAGACTCAAAAAAATAGATTCAGGCCTAAACCATAAGAAAACAAAAAGGAAGAGAAACTCAGGCAAAATTGAAAAAAAGAAAAAATCCCTCTTTCTTATTTCTATTAAGAAATAATAAAACAGTTAATGACATTATAGAGTCAATCACAATCCTAACATGCTTATTCTAAAATAGCATTAATGAATTCTTACCATATTTTACAAAAGGTTTGAACATATCCTATAAGAGAGAATTTTTTCTAATTTAAAATAATATAGACTATTACTTACACACTGAGCTATTGAAGATGGGTTGGGATTGTTCCAGTTGAGCAAGATACAGTAAGTATGTATGCTAATATTGTGGTGTAGACAATAACGACTGATTTCTCCCTATGCACATTCATGACATTAGGGATTACTCCAAATATTGTTGTAAATGAAATTGGAGTGATTGTAATACCAAGGCTGTTTGAGAAATATATAAAGAATGATGTTAATGTAGTGCATTCCCAAATCTTGTGACATAGTGATGTTGGAGCTAGATGACAGAGCTTACAGGTTAGGTCTTGCCCTTAGTACATTGTGGACACTTTTAAGGTAGATACATGTGATGATAAAGGACCTTTAGTTGAATTATGGAATGCTGAGCGCAAATAAAACCGGAGTGTATTCTATGTATTGCTGAGTTCCACTCCTTTTCTGAGATTCTGATTGAGAGGTCAATTTCCTACCATTCCCTATGACATTTGAGAGGTAGATTATTTGAAATGTTATATATTGTTGAGATTGTGGTAGAAATTTTACATCTTTTAAAGAAAGAATCATCCACTAAAAGGGCACATCAGTAATCAGGCAGGTGAAAAGCTGTTCATTATATTTTTTAATTACTCCTCAGCAAAAAGCATTCTTCAAAAGCAGTCTATTACAGCATGGTCAGAATAATCAGAAAAACAAAGTATAGGGGTTCATTTTATAAACTATTGAATTTACATTCAGTGTCAGTCAATGCATACATTTACTCTGGTTGGTTCGTTGGTTTACATCCAAGTGACTTATATCAAATAAACATCTATTGTATTATAATCTAGTTCTTCTTATACCTTTTGAGATTAGACACCACCCTTGAAACTTCTGTGCATATAACAATTACCCATTCTCATTTATAGGACATCTGCTGATTTCTTAGTCATCTCTTAGTCATCTTTCAGTACATTTTGTTGTTCACTTGACTCCTGTCTGGTTTCCTGATGTGCCTGCAAAGGTTTCTGACATTTATTAACCCTTTATGTTATTTCTTTAAATGAAAGCTGATACCCTAAAATCATTCTTCCACAAGATATTGTCTAAGTCTTCATTAAGACTGATCAATATGGCCACTGGGACTGATACGGATGTGAGATGTGGAACGTTGGGAAGGTTTCTTTTAATAAAATTTCTGATGTGCATATAGGAAAAAAGGTATGTAGCTGGGAGATTGAATTGGGAAAATAAGTGTTTATAAGATGCAAATATGTTTTCTACATAAAGAGCTCCTATTGTCTTAAATCCAAGTGGTTTCCATGAGTTAAATGCTGAGTACATCTGAGAGGGTTGAAACAGAAGCCTATTATGTAAAGAAACAACAGGTAAGAGCGGTGTGAGCCTTTCTAAATGATGTCCAATCAATTCAATTTGCCATAGGTGGACTCCAATCATGTTCCACACACATCTTAATGATAATTACAACAGACACACAAACTGCAGCGCCATATCAAAAGGGTCAGAAAACTTACATAAAAGAAAAAGTTCAGTTTTTGATTTTTAATAAATCTGCAAACCTTTCTGAAAACCTTTTTCACTTTTTCATTAAGGGTTATTGAGTGTAAATGTATAGGCATAAATGGCAAATTTATCCATTTAAAATACAACAACATAATAAAGTATGCAGAAAATAAAGAGGTCTGAATACTTTCTAAATCCACTCTATATGGATGAGCTATGTATAAATACTAATAGAAGTCATCCTAACAAATAGTTGGGAAATTCTTTAAAGCTATTCTGGTATTTATAAGATGCGCTCTGACTGCTGTGAACAGGGATTGGTACTCTTCTAGAATTCATCCACCAGGATTAATTGTAAGGAGACTAAGCCGTTATGGTGCACGACCACAGGGATGGTTACGTTAAAAAAGTTTGTTAGTATTTATGGGTTCATGTCTATAAAGTTGTGTAGATCATCAAAGCACTCTCTCTCACATCCCATCTTTCTCCCAGTCTGTTACTCAGCCATGTGGTCCTTCTTCCTCCCACCATTCAATTGTTTTTTATCTCTCACCTCTTAAGTCCACACTCAGCCACTGACTGCATTCTCTACCTTATTCCTGTCTCCAGATCATTTATGGTAAAATACAAGATATATTATGGAATTTTGTGGCAAATCTATAATATCTTGGGACTACCAAAATACACTGTTCTCAGGACACCCTTTGCTGGTATGAGCATGTAGCTGATCTATCATCAATGACAAATTCAAGGTTATCAAATCTTATCATGTTACATACCAACTGCAAAATTTCTTAAAGCATCCAGGTGGTTCTTTTGGAGCTTTGTGACCTGTTCCAGTGGGTTAAAGGAGTAATGGAATATCTATCCACTGGAGAGATACTTGGGCCATTCAGGTGAGAAGTGAGTGTCCTTGAGTTTCATTCAGGGTGTTTTTGCTATAAGAAGAAGCTCTGCCTTCTTGTGGTCTTGACAGGTGTCACACATGTGAGCATGGGAGGCAGCTAAAGGGCTCGAAGGAAGGTAATTCTACACCAGACCAGGGGGTGGCGAGGTGCACTGATCCTTTCTCTTTTTCCACTGCAGACCCATTACAGGAAATTCCTCCTGGCCTCCATGACGGCACTTTCCTGTCAGAAGCCCCATGATGTCACTTCCGGTCCAGAAGACACCCCTTCCGGTCACAAGCCTGTTGATGTCAATTCCGGTTCCGGTCATAATTACCTTATTTTCTTGGCCATACTTTAAATATCCAACATCTTAACCTCATCAGTTAGTTCTGTTTTGGACTCGAACCTGCACACATTTGTACTAAAAGTCACAGTCACGGGTGGCTAGCCCAAATCTTTTTGTTGCTCTTGTCTCATCTTTGATACAGGTAAGATGGATGGATGGAGGTAATAACATCACAATGGCTAAAATAGCTAAAGATAACAACGTAACTCTAAACAACAAAACATTCAGAAACCTGATTAATACAGTTCAAGATTGTCGAAACCTGTAGCACAGGGGTGAGCAACGTCAATCACGGAGGGCTGCATTGGCTGCTGGTTTTTGTTCCAACCCAGTTGCCTAATCAGAAAACAATCCTTTCCAATAACAGATCTTATTTAATTTTATGGCTTGTTAGTATTTTAACTCTGCAGTGTCAGGTCATTCTTAACTTGTAATTGTTTTTCCTTTCTAATAATATAATCCAAATGATTTGAACCCTACAATGGACAAGTAGTTATCAGTTCTTCACTTTCTCTTCAGTTTCCTTCTGTGTATTTTGTTTAACCAAATAGTGCACAAAGAATACATACTGGTGTAAATGGAAACAAGCTAGATGGAGAACTGTTGGTTCTTTTGTCATTTGCATCTTATTGCTAATAAGGAGCCATTAAAATCACTGAATAGAGGTTTTTAAGATTAAGAGAAGTTATTTAGAAGACTACTAAAATGAAGCAGAAAAATATCACTCAGGCAATAAGTGCAATACAGTACAATCCCTCTTAACTGGCCTCGCATTAACCAGCCTGTTAAAATAAAATAAAATAAAAAAAAATTTTTTTAATCCCGAGCTCTTCTTTATATTATATGTATGCACTTCCTTCTTTCCTGGAAGGTGAGAGGGCTCCTACTTTCAGAGTGATTTCTGTGTATATATTCCTTTATGAATTTTCCATGGTGCCTTCTTCTTTCTACCTGGCAGCTCCCCTGCTTCTCCCATCGGGCTTTGCAACAGGGGAGTTGCCCTACCTACAGGTGCAGCTGCCCTCCACACTGGTCCGGTAGCCCTCCGATACCTGGCTACGTCGGGCTCCATCCAGACCGAGACTAGGGTTCTTTCCCCAGGGTGCTCACGCTGGAGCTAAACCAGCCCAAAGCCTCCACAACTGCCACTGCCTTTCGACTGCCAGTCGTCTTCAATACCAGTCACTCCAGCTCCGTGATCGCTTAGCTGGAGCGACCGCTTTCTTCAGCCCCACCGAGTGTCGGCCAAACACTCATCTGCAGGGGTTCACCTCTCAGCTTCCTGCCTTTGCTCCATCAAATCTGCTCTCTCTCTCGCACGCTCGCTCGCTCTCCTGCACCAGCTTTCCTCTATCTGCTTCCTTCTCCATTAACCTCCCATTCTTTCCTGTTCTCCCCCTGGCCTCCTCGCGCTTCTATTTATCACGACCACGTGGATCAGATGTGGCAATTAGCAGTTCCTGGGAACAATTATGGATGTGGACTGTAATTGACTTCTCATTAAGAAATTGGGTTGAAACAAAAGCCTGCAGCTACTGTGGCCCTCCAGGACCGATGTTGCCTATATGGCCAGCATCAAGAACAAGGCATGAACCATTCCTGGCTGGAGCTATATGAGGCTAATATTAAAATCACCAAATAACCTAATGTGCACATGTCTTTGATATGCTGGAGGAGATCAGAAGTACCTGAAAAAGACACCATACAGACTATGGTTGAGAACATGAAAATTCTGAAAAGACAGCGACAGGGATCAGAAACTGGATCCTTCAGGCAGCTGCATTAACCACTGCAACATCAAGCCAAAAGGCATGGTACTCTAATTACAAAAACTGACACATTTTAAGAGTTACATTTGAGATGTTTTTTGTTCTGATATTCAATTGGTTGAATCAATGATAAAACAGTAAATCATTAGTGTCTGTTCTTCATATTTTGACTTGCAGTTATGGATTGTAAAACTAGTATCTAAGGTTAAAATTAGATGAGAGTTATTAGAGCTGCACATTCAGTTTTCTCACTCGCAATTTTGAATAACATTGTCTTTTTTCAAAAAGTTTTCCCTTTGATGTTGGTCTATTATTAAAAGTGGGCCCACTACTGTCCTGTGCATAATGAGGATATTTTCTTAACATTTCTACTTAGTGTAACTGACAGCATTGGCATTATAAAATCTCTATCAAGTGTTTACCAATACGTAACATGTAGAAACTTAATATAATATTTTAAACAGGGATATTTTCTTGTTGTGAGTGTAAAAAATAGTGACTTTGACATGTAATACATCTGAAACCTCCACTCTCTGTAAACATCTGTATACAATGAATTATAAATTAGATTCTTGCATCCAAAGGTTATAAGTGTTGTAGGCAATGGCAGCAGAAAGCATCAATTAAATGTGAAACAGATGCTTTTCAATGCAGAGCATACAGGTGCTTCCAGAATGACACAGGTAGAAATGATAGGCAGAATGTAACTGCAGCTGCTCCGTGATCAAGTGCCAACTCATGACATCAGCCTGGTGCTCACAGAAGCTATTAGAAATGCATTATGTGGACACTTTTAAGATCTTCCGATGAGCAGCCAACAAAGCAAATTGCTTTTTATTCATACTACTTGGAGAATATGAAAACATTTAGATTAATGGAAAGTCTGTGAAGTCAGTATGTCCAAAGAACAGGGCATTCTCAATGAAAGAAGAGTGATGGAGGGGCTTGATACAAAGGCAGAGTTAGGAAGGAGCATTAAGAAGACAGCATTTGCTTGCTGCCTCGAATGTGGCAGTTGAAATTCAGAATCAATAAATGTGCACCCATGCATATGACGTCTAGAAACAGGATTTATTTACATGAAAGGAAATAAATATGAGACGCACAATTTGGAAAAAGGCTTGGGATCAGACAGCAGCGCTCAATTCTTTGAAGTCATGGTGGCGATGCAATAAAAATCTAAAGTGAAAAAACTTATTAAGAGCAGTGTATGGCATACAAATTTAATGAGGTAAATCTATTATTGAAATTGCTATGATCTTTTTAAATAATATGATTACAATATAAAATGGATAGAAAAATATTTGAAGGCTATAAATGGTTACAAGTCCAGTATTGTGCAAACGTATTCAAATAGTAGTGAATTATAAAGGGATGATTACACATTATTATTCCAGTTCGGAGTTTAACTGCATATATGCATTTTCAAGATGACTTATTTTAAAGGCACAGTTTGTTACTTGTTCATCAATGCACCTCCTAATCCCTGTGCAATATCTGGGCCAGTAATGGAAGCTTTCTTCTTTGCCCATATTCTTTTCCTGTTTTGGGCAATGTGGACTGCTTTTTGAAAATTCAAGTCAGTACATTCTTGGATACCAGCTATCTTTTGCTTTGCTCTGTGTACTGCATTCCCATAACTCTCCCAAACATTACTGTTTTTATCAGTCTATTGCCACCCATCCTGCATACATGTTCAAACACCCACACTTTCCTTACTTTGATCGTATCCGCACCATTCTGCTGTTCATATCTTTTCAGATCTTTTCATTACTTACCATGTCCCTACAACTTATTCTCACTATTTTCTTGTAACATCTCATTCTGAATGAGTGTAATTTCCCAATATCTGCTTTTTAGGAGTCCATTATTTGCCTGCATATAGTTAGTGATGAGTTAAACAGTGAAAGATAGTGCAACTATAACTAAACTATAACTATAACTAAAATTTGTTTTTAGTGAAAATTTTGCAATACTGAATCTTTGGTGGACTTTAAACTGCTTCCTAAAGGATTACTGCACCAGTGTAATGCAGGTCATCGCTTGCAGTTCCGTAAAATTGCTTTGAATTAATGCCACTTGTTTACATCATCACTGACATGTAGCACCTTTTTTAAAATGTGATATGTTGGATTCACATTTCACTACTACACAGTAAGTTGCTTGTATAATAACAGCGGCTATGAGAGCTTGCACACTCTCAAAAATAAAGGTGCCAGGGTGGTTCTTTAAGGCAATGCCATAAAGGAATCATTTTTTGTTCACAAACAACCATCCACATGATTGTTCCAGAATGAACTTAATTTATTTACAGTTGTAATCAGAAATATTCAGCCTCCTCAAAGATTGTAAGGATTTACCAATGAAAGTTTTTCAAAGAGCTGGATTTTGAATTGGATGACTTCTTTATCAGTTGAGTTAAACGTAAAATCAACAAAGAAAATGTATGATGTAGTATTTGTGAGTAACCGGAATAGCCATGTCAACCCCTATATAATATTTCTGTTTTTAAAACCTTCTGCTTGTTTTTATGGCCTAAAGTGGAGATAAAACATAATTAAGCCTTTGGGAATTCAATAATGATCCTTAATTGGTTTTGATGCTGTGATGCACATATAAACCCCACCCATAAATATGCTGAAGGTGAGTTACACTCATGTGTAAAACTAAAGAGCTTTCACAAAAGCTGAGAAAGGAAATTATTTCATTGCACCTGAAGGGTATCAGGTTATAACAAGATCTTCCAAAAATTGAACATTCCAAGAGGAAAACTTATTGCACATCTGCAAATTTGGCTGGCCGAAGGTGAAAGCCCAAAATTTCATCAAGAGCATTTAACAACTTAGACACGACAACTAAGAAGTAACTCCGTGTTACTGCAAAACACCTACAGGATCATCTATTGAAGGCTGGGACAAGTGGTTTAGTGGTAACTATAAGACGGCCTTCATGGCCACACTCCAAGATGTACTCCACTCTTGACCACAAAGAACATCAAAGGTCAACTAGAATATGCCAAAAGAAATTTGGATAGGCCTGCAGTATTTTGGGAAACAGTTCTATGGACTGATGAAGCTAAATTGGAACTGTTTGGACACATGGACCAAGGGTATATCTGGCATGAGAAACGTCAGGCTTATGACCAAAGGAATAAATACCATTCTCACCATTAAGCACAAAGGTGGGTCATTGATGATGTGGGAATGATTTTCCGCTGCAGGAACTAGCAAACCTGACTGTGTATTTGGCATTATGGATTCCCAGAAATTTTAAAGAGGAACATGATGCCTCCTGTTCAGAAATTGAATCTTGGTGATAACTGGACTTTCCAGCAAGACAATGATCCCAAGGACACCACCTAGTTAACCAAAGCTTGGCTGAGAAATAGATCCTGGAAAGTCCTTGAGTGGCCTTCTCAATCAATCCCCAGATTTAAATCAAATTGAAAATCTTTGGTTGTATTTAAGATGGCACGGAAGCCATCAAACATCAATGAGCTGAAGGCTTTTGCACATTCCAACAGAGAGGTGTAAGAAACTTGTCAGCACTTAATGAAAATGATTAGAAGTTAGAAAGGCTAATGGATGCTCCACAAAGTGCTGAATCTAGGGGTTGAATAATAGTGCACATGCACAGTTATGAAAATAGTTAATTATTTTTCATTTGAACTCAAACTTAAAGTTAATTTATGTTCTCAAAATGACTCTAAAAATGTGTCAATAAATAATTTTTGTTGTTTAATGAGGCTTTTTGTCATATACAGTATTTTCATTAATCTTGATTCAAATCACTGATATCTTTTGAGGTGAAGGGGTTGAATATTTTTAATTACAAATGTAGATATGTAACAGGCTCCATACAGTAAGTAACCAAGAATAGATAGTAACAGACTTGTGAAATACCAATGGGTTCCTGATTTTAAAAGGAATAGTATTACATACAATAACACAGACAAAGTCCAGGTTTGCTTAATCTGTTATTGTCCTGCTAGGTGCCCTACTATACATTAAAGATTTCAGGGTTTTTTTCTACATATTAAGAAAATTTTTCAAAGCACAAAGTACCATTTTTACATGCAAAGAACCCATACCAGAATGCAATGGTGCTTTTTCAAGCAATACACAACAAAGTAAAGCAGCATAAAATGCCACAAAAGAACCATTATTTTTAAGAGTGCCGTATATACTTGTGGATAAGTTCTGCCGCGGATAAGTCGGGACTTGATTTTACCATATAATTTCTGGTGTTATATAATGTCGGTCGTATAAGTTGAATGTGGAAAACTCACGCTATTGGTCCAAGAGATTATGATATGCTAACGCCCACCTGGGAGAGTAACCATGAAGCATGCTACCTTTTTTTTCTATGTATTGTACCTACATGACCACATGGTAATACCCAAACTATTCCAAAGCAAAGTTTGCACTGATTTGTGTTTTTTGTATCTTACACCCTCGTACACCTTTATTGTAAGAGCATCCTTTATCTACGATGAAGCGTTCAATCAAAAGAAAATATGAAGCTGGTTTTAAATTAAATGTTGTTGAAGTAGCAAAAGAAATTGGTAAGTGCGCTGCTACAATAAAATTTGATGCATCTGAGAAACTGTTGCAAGATTGGAGGAGGCAAGAAGAAATGTAAGTACTGCATTTTTGAACAAGCATATAAGTCGGGGTCTGATTTTATGATTGATTTTTCAGGTTTCAAGACCCTACTTATACATGAGTATATACAGTATTTATAATAAAATTTGCTAAGATTGTCCTCCTAACAACACAAATCACAATATACATCTGATGGCTCAAGTGAATGTCTACACGTGACAAGAATTTTTTTTTTTTACACAAGAGATCTTTGTTTAAATTCTAAATGACAGGCAGACGTGTGGAATTAATACCTGAAAATATTTACATACAGAAAATAAACACCTTTTTTCTTGTATCAGTGGCATGAATTTTGCTTGAAACAAAAGACCATTTATTCTGCAGAAATGTTTGTGAAGCAAAACACTGTGTTTGTTTGCAAATCGTTTTGCTCATCACTACCTATAGCAATGTAGCTATCACACATGCATCCGGTATATGTGTTTAGTTGTCATATTAATGCTCATATTCTTTTATATCCTGCTCACTGTTGTAAAAGCACTACTCAATATTCACATTTCCTTACTGTAATTATTATCTGAAATATTGTTACTTGCTAGAAAGGCTAACTAATACATGTTTGAGTCACCTTTTGCTGCAGCTTCAGTATGAAGGTGTTACTCATTCACTCTAGCTCACTCTTGTTCCTAGGGCAGTGATTGAAGATCACCGTGTGCCACAGATTCTTGATGGAAGTGAGGTTGAGAAGTTGGCATGGACATTCTGTAATATTTGCCATGTAATCTTGAGACACTCCAATTTTGCTTTAACCTGCATTGTCCTGCTGAAAGGTGAATTGTTTCCATTACCTCAGTTTTCTAGCAAACATAATTCAGATCTTTTGCAATATTTCCTGGTAAGTAGACAGTGATATGTAGTTTGGGAGGAGATAAGTAATATTACCAGAGAGAAAAAGAACAGGAGTGGGCACATGGAGAACTCAAACAAGAATCAATGATATCTGGGTCAGCAGAAGATGGCTTATCATGTCTGGTTGACAAAGCAGTGACCGGGCTGTCCCTTAAAGAGAGCTGCTTTGGGATGTGGGAAAAAAAAGTGGGAGTACACAGAGGAAAATCCATTTAGATACAGGCAGAACTTCAAAACTCCACACAGGCAATGACTGGGAAAGGAATTCAAACCCAGAATGCTGGATCTGTGAGACAGAAATGCCTCTTTCATTTTCATTTCATCTTTCATTTTTACTGTCTTTCATCTTTCAAGTTATTCATTCTCTTTCATCTTTCAACTTGTTTTTCCTATGTCACTGCCACTTTGCTCTAACCTCTTTGTTCATCAAAGGCACCCCACCCAATGATTGGTTGTCCAAGAATGAAGAATACATAGGTGAAAAGTCTCAAAAAATTGGACTGGAACTGGATATAAAAAACTAGAACTATCTAGTTCTTCCAAAGAAATTTGCATTACACACAATAAACTAGCAAATAGTTATAAGAAAAATGTCTTTCATTATGAATCAAATGTATTCATTGTAACCTTGAGTTGTTGTGAAAAAAATACTTTTTTTTGGTTACTTACAGTACTAATCCTGTCTCTGCCATGCTGCTTAACAAACATTATCTTGACTCAGTATTTTCCTGTAGTTCTTTCATGTATTTGAATTGTCTTCTATTGTAGCTTGTTATCTTATGTTATCTTTATATTATACTTTTATAAGCAAGGTGTTCTCTGTGAAATTCAACATAGACTAAAGGTTAACTGTTTCACAAAAGCAACTTGATAGACATTTTAAAATACTGAAATTCAACACAGACTAAAGATTAACTGTTTCACAAAAGCAACTTGATAGACATTTTAAAATACTATCAAGAATGATTGAAATATATGTCCTCTTCAATTGCATTTTTGATCAAACTAAAAGTTTTACAGCCTTGTAACATGTACAATTTCTTGTGCCATTTTCTCAAATAAAACTGCCCTTTGCTGCCACGTAACAGACATTTCTGCTGCCTTGGACAACACAATGTGTGGTAAAGAAAGTGCACTCAGCCAGTGAAACTTGATATTAATGCTAGATTTTCCCCCTTAGGCATTTCAAAAAATATCTGAAACTGCAAGTCCAGTTCAAGTTGACATATGTGAACCTAGTAAATTTCTCTCAAACAACTGTTCAGCAACTGATACAATCTCAAAAATCAAGGCTGAAGGGAAACAAAAAGTAAAAATGTGGTAAAATGCACTTTTTCTGCCCTTTAAAAAAAGAGAATCAGATTTTTGACCAAACTCTTTTTGTTAGCAGCTCTTCTTGTAGGCAAAATGCTACTGGCAAGGAGTCATTAAGCTTTGCAGATTTCTTTAAAAAAAGATCCTTGTCTATACTGAGCATTCTGTTGTTATTCACTGGAAACATGAAATTTAAGTTATATTTTTTGAGTAAAGGCAGGAGACAACGGTTAGAATTTAAGCATTTAAGGTTCAAACCCCATGACTAGTCATTGTCCACCTGGAGTTTGCTTTTCTTCCATGTGTTTGTGCGATTTGTCCTTCCAGTACTCCACTTTCGTTCTCCGATCTCTAAAGATGTTCATGTTAGTTTAATTAGTGATTCCACATTGGCTCCACGGAGTGTGTGTGCCTGAGTGAGTCCTGAGATGGACTGGCGCTCTGTCCAGGGGTTTTTCCTGTTTTGTACATAGTGCTGCTGTGATTTGTTTCAGCCTGTAACGATCCAGAATTGGATTACATGAGTTTGAGAATGTTACATTTTAATGTAAATTAGTAAATTATTAAATAACATAAATACTGTATAATAGGTGCAATCTACACCATTTTATTTTAATCTTTAATGCCAAATATATCACAGCTATTATAAGTTATTTAAAATACATCAACTGAGCTGCTAACAACTTTTTTGCATCTTATTAAGGGTGCTTTTAAAAAAATTGGAATTATTGTTTTTACAACCTCTTTATTTTTTATAATCTTTCTCTTAAAAGACTGATAAAGAGAGAGTTGATTAGCTAGAATGCAACCATTGCCACTGAAACAAGAAAGGCAGAATCCGGAGGGGAGTGATGCATATATTAAAATAAATTGCAAATATTTGCATACTTCATTTATTTCTGCTTTTTAGTAACTCCAGTGGGAGGTAATGGAGAATTTCTGAATTAAAGAAATGGAACACCAGAGTCCCCAGGGAATGGTAAAGCCTGGTCTGTCTATAACAGGTGTTTCATTGTAATGACTTAATTGTTTAGGTCAGCCTACAAAAGTGCAGGGGAACAAATATTCCAAGGATGGCATTTCCTAAATAAAACTAATTGGATTCACAACATACATTTAGGACAGAAATACAAAGCAGCAGAGCATTTTCTATCAAGTTGTGATATTTGCTTTTAGTAAGTCAGCTCAGCTTTAATTACCTTATCAAATAGCATGGACGGCAAATTCTTATAAGTTATGTACAACTGGCTTTGTCAGCACATATGGTTAAAAGAATAGATGTTTTACAGGAATATTGAGTTTTACTAACCAGAACAGTAGAATTGCTTCGTAGAAAAAAAATGATTGTAAATGTCTCTGCTCAGGAATTGGTTTAGGGCAATTGAATTACATAACAGCTTTCTCCGCCACTGTGCTAAAAGAGGTCTCTGTCGGGACAATGGAAAAGCAGGCTGCTGTGTAAAGCAAAGGTCCCAAGTCTTACTGTCTCCACCTCAGGGAGGAATAGTAGTAGAGAGTGTAACAGGAAGGGCAGTCTCAGACGAGCCTAACCAAGAGAGAGACTGCCACTAAGTAAGAGGTTGTCTCGAAGTTAACAGCTTTAATGGCAAGATGGAGGGTGGGGAGTTGGGGGTATCATCTTGAGTGAATTCCAGAGCAAAGATAAATGGAACTGTGACCTACATTTGCTCAGAGGAAGGACAAGTGTGGCAGGAGAGGGAGGTGTGCACTACAAAGTTGAACCTGCTATTGTGTAAGCGACATGTTCATAGTTAGCAGCCTAACTGAGCATTGTACAGAGGCAGAGAAGGCTGCCCTGTAAGCAGAAAGTCATGAGTTTGAGTCCTGACACTGGTGTCATCTTAAGGAGCATGAGTAGATAAGGGGTAAGTGAATTCTTGAGCAGAGATGATATGATGCTTTACACATGCAAGTAAGAATTTCACTGTGCTCTGTATATGTGACAATAGTGACCCAATAAACTTACAGTATACATCAGTCCAGCCATCCATTACCAAGGCCACATAATTCAATTCAGGGTGCCTGGAACCAGAGCCAGCAGTGCAGAAAAGCACATGTTGCAAGTAGAGCAGAGTAGTAGTGCTATTTCTCTGGAATTTGATCATTGTGTTTAACATCCGCTTTTGAAGTCTAATGTAATAAAAGTAAGTGTGTTTGTGTAGATAGATACCCCATCAGCAACAAAGAATATGAAGTGTAAATAGATGTAGTAGAAAACAGTAGCCACAAAGTGCAAAATTATGCGCAAGTGCAAGACACAGTAATATACGTGCATTATACAAAGTGCACATATATCTCTCTCTCTATATATATTGTAAAAGGCGCTATATAGCGCCCGACCTGGCACAGACTCAGGCAGAGGCACGTACTTAAATAAAACGCTCTTTATTATTTCTTCAGCCGTGGGGCACGCCTTCCCCGTGTCCCACAGGCCCAACACAGTCCCAAAACACTCACACTAATGCTCTCTCTTCTCCCTTTACCACCACTCCTCCTCAGGCTTAGTCCACCTCCTCCCGACTCTGGCTTTCTGAGTGGTGGTGGCTGGCCCTGTTTATATCCCACCCGGAAGCGGTCCAGGTGCTTGGCCACCTGGTCCTAATTGCCCTTCCGGGTGGGGCTGAAGGTATGACCAGCCAGGCTGCTGACTCCACGCAGCTCCCCCTGGCGGTCATCTGAGCCCCCAACCAGGCTGTGGAGGACTCCATCTCCCATGGAGCCATGCACCGGGTTGGGGAATCATTGGCTGCCAGGGACGCTGCCACCAAGCGTCCCGGGGGAGGTATTGAACAGTCCATGGCTGCTCCCCCGGAACAGATGTAGCAGAGGCGTCCCTGCCGGGCATGGGACCCGGCTGTCCTTTACAATATATAAATCAACATCTGTTTTTCTGTCTGTCTGTATGTCTGTCCGCTTTTCATGAGAGAACTACTTAATGGATTTAGATCGGGTTATTTTCTATAATTTGTTTGAACATTCCAGTTGATTTCGCAACTTCTCTCATCGCGCTAAGTATCATAGTTCGCTTGCAGTACCGATTTATTTACGTGAATCCGAGAGAGATGCAGTGGGCCGAGGGGATGGGGGCGAGGCCCTCCTCACTCACGCTCCAGCCTCGGGGCGTGTACCTTAACTCCACTTAGCTAGTGAACGACAGAACTACTTAACGGATTTAGATCTGTTTTTTTTTTCTAGAATTTGCCTGAACATTTCAGTTGATTTTACAGCTTCTCTCATTGCGCTATGAATTATAGATCACTTGCAGGAGTAAAATATTCGCACTATTCCGAGACAGAGGCTGCGGGCCGAGGGGAGGGGAGACCGTGATGTCAGGAGTAGGGAGCTGGGCAGGGCCCTCCTCACTTACGTGCCAGCCTCTATTCGAGTCACTGTACCTTGGTGTTTTGGAGTGTACCTTGCATCCACTTAGCTAGCAATACCTGTTTGTTTATTGATTGTTAAAGTTTGTCCTGTTTCACTAATGTGCGGGCGGAACCGCGGCTAGTACTGTGTATATGTGAGTGGTCTAACTGAATAATGTATGGTGCTGTAACAAATACTAACACTATACCCATGTGTCTGTTATAAATAGATAGTGTGAAGATATGCACAGTGGAAGGAAGCCTGTTGATTGCAGACAAAAATGAACACCTTGTAGCACACCATGTTTGAATAAGCCTGTGACTAAGGTGCTCTAGGAGAATGCAAAGTGGACAGGATTATCAACTGTGAAATAAATAGACCTTGACACCAAAAGAGGTTTGGGGCAGCAACCCGTATACTTCATTCAGGGTGCAAAATGAGGTTTTGGTTGCACAGAAGTGTACAGATTGAGTCCAGAACAGAAATGATTGCAAAGAGGTGGTGGGGTTTCTTTTATGAGTAAATGATGTCATCTGGAGCAGGTACTGGAAGTGACACTCTTGGGGGACAAAACCGGAAGTGCCATTCTTGCCCCGGAGCCAGAAGTGGCATCATCAGGGGTTGAAAGTGATGTCATCGGAATCAGGCAGAGTTTCCTGTGTCTGGTATGCACAGATAAAAGGGAAAGATTTACTGCACCCAGCCACCCCCTGGCCTAGCATGGAATTACCTTCTTTTGGTCCTTTTAGCTGCCTCCCATGCGCACTTGTGTTGCCATCATTTACTTTTATGCCACTGCTTCCAGTGAGTCCCGGATCAGTTTATTTAGGTGTGTGACATCCTCTTAGCTGGCAGTACTGTTTCAGCAGATCGCAGCATAAATTAGTACACCTGCCATTGAACTTGCAGAATATCACCAGTCTGTATATTTATCCATAAAAATGTACTCTCCTTTCATTTTCAGTTTATATATCTCTTCATTGGTTGATCATCAGACACATTGATCTATCCAAAAAAAAATTGTTTAGTTTTCTGTCTCAGAATACATAAGGTCTTCTTTATGCATTCACAATCTGAGTGGCATATGCATTGCCTTCAAAGGGTCTTTATTGTTATCAACTTAATTATATTTACTGTAACTCAAAGTGTATCTACATTTATTTCCAGCATCACATTAATTTCACTATATATTCTTTGTGCACTATTGAATTCTTTATGTATTCTTAAATTTTATTAAATCCTCACTATTTTATTCATCCACACACATCGAGCCATTTGTTTTGCTCTTTTTCCCTTTGGTCAGTCACCCTTTTTACTGAGTGTCTTTTCAGGTGTTTTTTTTCAGGTCCTACACTATCACTGCTCTTCTCCAAAGAATAATGAAAAAATGTAAAAAAAAAACCAGCAAACAGCTTAGCTATCACTTGCACTTTGCAGTATATAGAAACCCACTCATAATCTCAAAACATCAGAATAAGCCCAGTGCAAAATACAAAATTCTTCATCATTTGTTATGCTTCATCCTGCAAAATATCTCCCTTTCTGTATTTAAAATGCAGCTACCTTTTCTAAAATAATGGTTTCATTTTGACATTCTCTACCCTAACATGTATAAAGAGACTTTTTATTTAAATGCTATCACACCATTGCAGACCACTGCAAACCCATGCATTTGCCCTTCAAATGAAAATGTCAGCCAGTCCCCTCTTTTTCTTGTAAGGAACCTTGGCAGAAGCATTACTATGCCACTGAATAATAGAGGACAATTTTGTACTCTGCACCAGGAATCCAGTATATTAAGAGTAGTTGTTGTTATGAACCAGTTATTTTTCTGCCTATTCTTTATTAAATGCACAATGAATAACTGATGCTCTGAGCCTCAGTAATATTAATAAAAAAAATTACCTGTACAAGTGATTATGCTCTCTATACTTTCTTTAAAACATGCATGTTTGTCTGTTTGAAACAAAGTGTATTTATTAATAAAACAAACATGAAGCAAAAATAAAAAAAACTATTTAGTTTTCTGCCTCAGAGTACACATAATCTTCCATATGCATTCATAACCTGAGTGGCATATGCATTGCATTCAAATTAAAACTTCCTTCTTTATTACACAAAGGGTCATTAGTGTTTACAGAAATTCCTAGCAAAATGTATGACACTTCTATAAATATCTCCTTCACTGTATTCCTCTCAAAACAAAATTTGTTTAATAACACCACCTTATCACTGAAGCACAACATAACTATAAATTCAAAAAATTATTAACTGCTAAAATGTCAACATTGTTTCTAAAAAATGCTGCTCCATTCCCATTAATTTATTCAAGTTGGCACATCATTTCTTTTACCTCAATGTAAACACCCTCTGTTATGTAGTTCCGCAGGTGTGTGCATATTTTAAAACTTTAAAAAAGTACTGGATCATAATCAGCTGTTCCAGACTTTATACACCGTGGCACTCTGATGTTTCCACTGCCCTATGGTGACAGCCTTGGAGTATTTTTTAAATCCTTTTTTTATTGAAAATAAATCTAGCTTATTTTTTCCACATTGTGCAGTTAAGTGCCTGTTTTTGTTCTTTTAAAATCGGTAGTCCCATGACTGTAATATTTCCTCTTTTGTGTGTATTTCATAATATCAATATTTTTAAATTATTTTTAAGATTAAATTTTTCTACCAAAATGGAATCTGCTCCAAACATAGTGCTGACAAATGCAATTGCACAAAAGCTTGTGTAGCAGTATGTACTTCTTTATTAAAATATTTTTAATAACTATGAAATACTCTGTGGGCAGTTCAAGAAAGGTTTTTCTCAATGCTTTAACCATTAAGGTGCTGTAGCAACACACAATTGAAGATAAAATGTTTACTCCTTAGCAATAATATGATTTTTCATTTCCTTCTTTTTATTTCAGTACAACTTCTGAGAACCCACTGAAACAGTGCTAGAGTGTTCAGTGTTGCTGCTTGGCCACCGCTTAGGGGTTGTGGGTTCAAAGTCCAGTGGTTCCAATTTATGTGTCATTTTCTTATTTTCTCTGTGTTTTTGTGCTCAAAACTGGCAAAATCCCTGGTTAGTAAAAAAGGACAAGAAAGACTCTTATTTATCTTTACAAAAATGCTATTTTAAACATGAAACTTTGAAGAGCACAAAAGGTACAAAAGCAAATGGCTGAAAAGGCAAAGGTAATCCAAGGCAAATAAGTCCCAATCACAAATCCAAAGAATGTTTGAAAAATAGAGAACAGACGTCAAAAACCCAGTAATTCACAAAACACACAAAAGAAAATACACAAATTCCAGAATCTCATCACACCATCAGCACATTCCAATGAACAGCTATATATATATATATTAGTGGGATATGGCCGGCCTTTCATCCCGGCCAATATTCCCAGGCCGCCAGATGGAGCCCTCCCTGCAGCATGGAGGTGCCCCGAATGCCAGCAGGGAATTATGGACATTGGAGTTTTCATCCACAAACCTGCTGGATACCACAGGGGCCCCAAGTAGGCGCTGCAGGGAGGAGCAGTAAGACTTTCTCATACAACCCGGAAGTGCGTCATAATCACATGAACAAAAAGACAGACGAACTTCCGGGATGAAAAGAAGACTTTTGGATCTGACCCGGAAGTGCTACGAAGTCACATGGACAGGGGTTCAGGATCACCTCTGGGTCACGGATTATATATAAAGGACTGTGGGAGATCCCAGAGTGGAGCTGAGCTGGGTGGAAGGGTGGCAACGCGTCTGGGAGAGTGGAGGATTGTTTATTGTAGTTATTATTGTGTTTATATGAGTATTGTGGAGAGGAGGGTGCTTTGTGCACATTACAGTCTGAATAAATATTATTTTGGACTTTTATCTGGTGTCTGGTGTGGAGTCTGAGGGTTCAAGGGAGCGATAGTGCCCCCTAACTGTCACAAAATATATATAAATATATATATATATATATATTCACGGTATTCGTAGTCTGTGTCACAATCTGATTGTGTGGGTGGTTACCTACCAGGTAACGCTTGTGGTTGGCCAGCAATCTGCTAACATCCGCCACGGTGCCCTCAGTTTGTGAGGAGCAGATCATAGAATGGTTGAAATAGTTTACTGTCAAATAAATGCAAAGAGTACACGACACGTGTTTCGCCCTCATTCTGGGCTCATCAGGTGTACACACTCTACTGCACTCCCTTTCGGGAATCGAACCTCGGACGTCAGCGCCAGAGGCGACGCCCCTAACGTTGCGCCACGGCGTGTGGTTCGTTTATTTGACAGCATGTAGATCGGGGTAATTACATTCACGGCATTCGTAGTCTGTGTCACAATCTGATTGTATGGGTGGTTACCTACCAGGTAACGCTTGTGGTTGGCCAGCAATCTGCTAACATCCGCCACGGTGCCCTCAGTTTGTGAGGAGCAGATCATAGAAGGTTGAAATAGTCGAACCTCTTTGCATTTATTTGACAGTAAACTATTTCAACCATATATATATATATATATATATATATATATATATATATATATATATATATATATATATATATATATATATATATATATATATAGTAGGGGGCTTACCACCTGCTCGCTTCGCTCACCAACCCCCGTAGCCAGCCACTTCGCGTCTCTGCTGCTCGTGTTGTGAAGAGGGGGACTGAACGCACCCCAAGAAGATGCGGTCACTCCTCCAAAATCTTAAACGGTGATACAATGGGAAACAAATACAGTTTTTTTAACTCCTCTTTGCTTGATCAGCTGCTGGCTTGCTGCTGCTGCCATGCTGTGTAATCTGTATCTTGCGTGGCACTTTGAATGTTTAAAAGCCTGTACAGCAGCTATCTTTGTCATCTACTCTTTGTCTTTTATTTCTGCCCCTGGGCGTGGTTAAAACTGTTGGCACAAAGTCTTGTCTCGCGGGACATGAGTTCTTGATATTTTAGTTTATAATTTAAAAATGGAATAAGAATCTAAAAATCTAACAGCATCATATTCTCAATCACATAAATTCTGAAAAGAATGATACCAAACATATATATGTAGGTTTTAAAATAAGCCTGATTTAAAGCATGTCAAAAAAAGTGACATGAAAACATGACATAAAATTGTTGCACAAAGTCGTTGTACTTTTAAGCTTAGGATTTTATATATACAGTATATAAATAAACCAGCATTTGAACACCAGCCAAAGGAAAATCCTGGCTGAAACACAACACTAAGAGTACCAGTCTCACAGGTCACTTCCATTCCTGCTACTCTGAAAATGAAAGAATGGCAGATTTATTTTACAGTAAAATAGAAACAGATTATGAGATGAAGAGTATAATGTAAGGGTCAAAACCAGAAAATTCAAAATGCCAAACTTGGATGTAGCTTCTAGCCCATCACGATTGTTTATACTGCTAGTATAATGATGTAATGTGTCTTTAGTTCCAGTCTTCAATTGATAAGAACGAGAGCCATAACTAACAACAGCGCAAATTCTAAACGGTGATGCTCATGCTGCAAACAATACACAAAAAGGCAGTTTAAAAATTGAACAATAAAATTATTTTTTTATACAGTGAGATAAACCAGATATATGTTTGGAAATGGAATTTGCACATGGCAAATATATATATATATATATATATATATATATATATATATATATATATTATACCTACTTGTAGCTGATCTTCTGAATCTTGTAGATCTGCTGGTAATCTTCTTTTCTCTAGCTCAGTGTCTCTCTATCTCTTTCTCTTTCTACTCTTGTCATCTCTTACAATTACTCTCAAGGGCCCATCCTTAAAACAGATTCTTGAGTTATTGGGCCTTTTTTAAGTGTAACCCCAAGGCACAATCTTGCAATGGTAGTTCCTTCATTGTGAAAAGCAGCAGACACTGAAATAGGACTTCTGAACTTGTTGAATAATAGAGGACTATATAACACTCCTGTGATAACATCAATTCACAGTTCACATTAAGCAGCAGTAGATAATGTCAGTCCACTTGATCAGTGGAAGACAAAGCTGTAAGTGAATTATCTGACACCTGGGTTTTCTTGTAGAAGTACAAGTTTAAACACTACCAGGTTTTCAATCTTAATCTTTTATAAAAAGCTAAATCACATATGAAAAGCAGATTATAAAAAACTCTTACTTAAAACATTGCACTAAGTTGCAGTGTTAATTTACTTAATCAGATTAATGAGTCAGGGTGAGGTAGAGCCTACCTTTAGAGCAGTGAGCACCAGTACACCACAAAACACACTCATACCTCATTTCACACTCACTCCTACATGGGGTTATTTTCTAACTGTGCAAGATGGGAGAAAAGCTCTCACAGGCAACGGGCATATTGGAAGTGAGTGGGTTGGGGTAGCAGCACTAACCACTAACCCATTGTTTTATTTTTGGTGAAACAAGCACGGACTAATACCTAAGACATTTGTCTCATTACTCCCAAGCTCTTATTCATGGTATGTCACTGACTATGTCACAAGCGCATTAACACTCTTATTGAAAAAGGCCGGCTCAGTTATTGGATGCACTCTGGACCCACTGAAGATCTTAGCAAAGAAGAGGATTAAAACAAAACTGAGTCCCAATATGAACAATGCTGCACATTCTCTCTCTGACACACTATCACCGAGGACTTTCAGCCAACACATTATTTAGAAGAAGTGTCAAGAAACACTAATGGAACATCTTTATACCATCAGCAATATGCCTGAATAATGCCTCATTGTGACTGTGACTGCAAAACAGTAAATTTTCTTTCTTTCTAAATGTTCTCCCTTTTTAGTCATTCTGGTGTGTGTTCAGACCATATTTATTTATTTAAAGAGCTTTTGTAAAAAGCCAAATTTTCTCCCGGGGACAAATAAAATTCTATCTATCTATCTATCTATCTATCTATCTATCTATCTATCTATCTATCTATCTATCTATCTATCTATCTATCTATCTATCTATCTATCTATCTATCTATCTATCTATCTATCTATCTATCACCTAAGCTGTTTTATAAACAAAAAATGTATACAGATATTTGATACTAAAGCACTTAAGATATTGTGATTTATTTTACGAAAATACATTTAAATATCACACTGACTGAGTGCACTGCCATACAAAATGGAGAAAAAACATCTTCAGTAGGAAACAACGAGGAATGAACCCACATTTACAATTTGTGCTATAGTAGGACATGAGATAAAAAAGTTACAGTATATATTTTATACATTTCCAAAAAGTTATACATTTACACAATGGAATACAAAACTAATTATTTTGTATTTCACAATTTTTTATACCAATACGTTGATCTTACTGGTGTGTATATGACAGAAAGAAAACCTGGTTTGATCCAAAGTGCACACTGGACATGCTTGACACTGAGCTTAAGACTAAATCATCTCACCAAAACCTGTTGATTCCTTCACACATATGGCAATCAGACCACCAGAGGACACAAAGCAGTTAATCATAACCAAGGAGGCAAGCAGAAAACATCTCTGCTGTCTCAGCTTCTTCTATTAATTTTTATTTTCCCTACTGGGTCCTAGCCTTTATTAATCAATCTTGGACAGTAAGCAAAATTAAGAGGCACCTTGAAAGTTTATTAGTTTATTAGTTTATTAGTTTATCCCAACAGATCTGAAATATGGCAAACCATACAAAACCTGAATTTCTAATATTCAGTTATTCAGTATATAAATTACCTTACAATCATTTCTTATCCTGCTGTGTCTTATTAAGTGCACTATACAACAAATCTTGAACATATGGCCGATTTAACTGAAGGAGAGTTTTTGAACTTTTCTTTGGAACTTCTTGAGACCAGCAATTTGTGATATGTGAAAATAAATCACAAGAAACAGGAAGTGATTCCAGAAGGAAAAGCCTGTTTAATGCCGGTTAGGTCTTACAGAAATTAAGAAGCTCTTGGAGACATTTTTAAAGGCTGCTGGAGTGATGTAGATGCACAGGTAGAGAGACCTGGGGGCTCATGTATAAACGGTGCGTTTATACAGAAATGTTGCGTACAAACGTTTCCATGCTCAAATCGTGATGTATAAAACCTAAACTTGGTGTAAAGCCATGCACATTTCCACGGTACCTCATACCCTGGCGTACACAAGTTCTCCGCTCGGTTTTGCAGACTGGCGGCACCCAGCATCAAAGCAGTCCTACTGTTCCTGTTTGGTTACCCTTTCTTTTTCAGATCCTCATCCCTGACACGTCTTTATGAATACACTGAAATTAACCGCATATTGTTTATTAGTTTAATGCATCTGATTGTAATTAACCAGTAACAATATAATGGTCCACAGAATGGTCAAACTATTCTAAATACAATAGCTGCTTTAGCGTTGTTATTCTCACTGCACCTTCTTCTTCTTCTTCTTCTTTCAGCTGCTCCTGTTAGGGGTTGCCACAGCAGATCATCTTTTTTCATATTACTCTCACTGCACAACTCAGAGTATTTATATCACTGTATCTGAGTGCGGAATCAATGTACAGACCTCGCGGTTCAGAAACAGTTTCATCCCAAGAACTATAAACGTACTCAATCAGTCCATCAGGTGCTCCTTGTAGAACTGTTTGTACTTATAAGTACAATTACCTCACTGTAAACTTGCACTACAGTTATAATATTGCACAACCTGTGCCACTTTATAAAGTGCATATTTACATATGATGACGATATCATATTTAAGATGAAATGCAGCAAAATATGTTTATTATATTATACAGATAAAACTTTAACTTCATTTAAATAATCTATTTTGTTAATAATTAAACATGCCAGGACATGGTGCCGCAGCGCTAGCTAGGAGCTTGCGCTCTGTTCACGGATTGTTCCTGCCTTGCGCTGCATTCTTGCTTGTGCTGGCGCGACACTGGAAGGATAGATGGATAGAATAATTAAACACGTACTACGAAAATATTTCAATGTTCCTTAAAAGTTTTGAAGAATCAGCATTCTAAGCTTACAGATGGCTTAACGTCTATTACAGAGCTGATAGTATGGCGATTGGGTATTTGGAGAAAGAAAAGTAAGGACAGGAATTGGGGGTTAGTCCGTTTGAAAGAGACAGTACTGCTACAATAAAGTATTTCATCGAAGGTCGCGCATGGCGCAGCTAGCATCTTGTGTGAGACATGAACAATCACTGGGCCACCGTGTTCCCATGTTTAATAACATGATTTAACTCCTATCATCATGAAAATTATATCATGTATACATCTCAGTATTTTAATTATTCATAGAGCTGTAATATCATGAATGTAATGGATTCTGTGTCCTGTCGGAGGAAGAGAAAACCCGGAAGCACGTAGTGATTCACACACATAGAGCACATAGAAGATCAAATACAAAACAAAGCATTTAACATGCTACTTCAGTTACGATGGGATTTGAGAAACTAGTAAATTAAATGATTTTAAGATGAAGTTTATGATGTTCTACTTTAATGACAAAATAAACTACGTGATTAAAGTGGACATTTACAGATTAAAGTTTTTTTTTGTCTGTACCCTAATAAGCTTTCATATGACACACAGACGGTGGGCTACTACTCGCCTTTTCATGGCAACTTTGATATCTGACGACTTCTTTTTTATCTCGGGCTCTGTGAGACTTTGCGAACTTGAGCTTTCGAATTTCTCTAACACTCTGTGTCACTCGATCAACTTCCTTTTGTTGATTATATCACTGTTTAAACCAACAAATAGTACATTTTTCCTTGCCTCCACTTAGATTTCGCTGAAATTCTTCTATTATCCCCTGTGCTTTTTCCATTGTCTTTTCACATGAGGCTGAGCTTAAGGGCTATTTATAGTGATTTGCATATTCAAAGAGGCATAATTCTGGGAGGAGTTGGGGAATGGCAGCAGGCGTGTGCACATGCGTTACTTTTCACGCTGACTGGGATTTATGTAGCGGAAGAACGTGGAAGTTTGTGTATGCACAGATTTATGCAACTGGATTTTTCTGTGCATACGCACATTCCCGCTTTTGTGCTTACGCCATGTTATAGTGTGAGTTCTACGCACAACGTTATACATGAGGCCCCTGGATACCAGGCATCCTCTTCAGAATCAACATTTTCATAACTACAGGGGCAACTGGTAGATACTGTATGTGATTGACCTGATCTTGCTTACAACACTCTGTTATGTCCCTTTTGATTTGTTCAGGTGGGCTTGTGTGAATAATTTCCTGACATATTTGTCAATAAAAATTAAAATGAAAATGCTGATATTTCATTACACTAATAAAGCAAAAATATTCCTGCATCAGCTCTGCAACTAAATTATTGATGCAAGTTCAATCCCATCCTATGTTAGGTCTTCATCTCCACTTGCACAGTTATAGCTAACCACTTTAGGCCTGCATGCATGGGCCTTGAGGCCCTGATTACACACAAGGTGGCTTATCATCCTGTCCATCACAGTACTATTGCCTGCTACACTCTTCTTCTCAGCTCCTTCCCCTCTCTCATTATGCATTGGCCCCTATTCCTCCTATCAGCCTAGTGCGTTTCCCTACTCTCCTTCCCACTTCATGTTCAACTTGTGTTAGGAAAGCCCTACAAAGGATAACTACAGGGTGAGCAAAACATCCTAATTGTAACAGTGATACCAGCCTAAATTTCCTTCTAGTAACCCCTTGTGTCTCTGTACCATTGTTCTGTCCAAGGCCCTTACAGGTTTACATATCACTTTCAATCCCCATGCTACCAATTTTATATAAGGGACTTCACAGTCTTACATATTTCTATCCTCGTTGTTTGCCAGCTAGGAGGTAGGAGGTGTTTTCTGCAGTACCTTCTTTACAAAAAGTAAAGCCCCCATACCAGATGTTAGGTTGCCTGCGCTCTGGTTGTCAGGATGTATTGTACCTGTTTCCTTCCAAATATCAGGAATTCCAGTTTGCTGAGTCACCTGCCCTGTGGTACAGAGTTCCTGTTTTGTGCTCCAGTACTCTAATTTACTTTAGGTGCTGCTACCCAATATGAACTCAAGACACCTCTTTAATATGGATGAACTGTTGCCCCTTGGTCTTGTCTGCCTGTGAAATCTTCTTCCCCGTTTACCTAATTATCTACTACAATGCATTGGTGTAACCATCTATTTGCACATGCACTGCATTCTCTGTTAGGTTCTTTATTTTATTTTTTGGCCTTTAAATAACCTTTTAATATCCCCTGTTGACTGGTTGGCAAATTGGTAAAAGAAGTGTTATATTTGATGTTTAAGGCAAATAGTGATGATGTGAATGCTAGATTCACCCAATACCTCAGATCTGCTAATGTCCCTCTGAATACTCTAGAAAGTAAAACCCTTGCAAAACCAGGCTTTCAGGCCTCACATGAATTACATGATGAAGCCATATCCTTTCAGTGTCTTTTAAATCTATCTCTCTGCAGAATTTACTATGAATTCTACCAGTTTTCCACTCACTGCTCATTTGCCACTTCATGATGTGCCTGTAATGAGTTCTCAAGTCTTGTCATGGCAGCCACGGCATACTGTTTGTGTGTAGCCATGCTCAGTTTCCTTCAGGCAAATTCAAGCTGTAAAGCAGTCATGTCTGATTATTGCTGCTATTAATACAAGTTCACCATAGAGAACAGCTGGAGGGTACCTGTCCTTCTATTTAAACGATAAGAAAAGATTTAAAGTTTTAACATAAATTGTAACAATTTGGGGAGCTGTATGAACCAGTCTTTCCATCAGAACAAAAGTCACTTATTTTCTTTTTTCCTTTACACAATCAGTAAGAAGCCTATTTCATTCTGATTAGACCTTTTTCCCCTGTGACACTGTTTTTTTCATACTCGACACAAATACACCTTTTATGCATGAAGTCTTGCTGATTTCTGCAATCATTGCTTTATGCGGTTTTCTCTTTTTTCTGACATGTCTAGTTTATATTTTTAAATCCGTGCATTGAAGGTTTTTTATTTTTATTTTACCAGGTTTGCAAATATGATAAAGACGTCCAAGTTGATCAGTCATTTTTTTCAGAAAACAAATTAAAATATTACAAGATACAAGTAGGATTTGCACAGTAATACTAATCTATGATAGATGCAATACTTGTTTACGTTCTTAGGACTTCAGTCAGAACAGAATACCTATGGTGTGCATTCCAGCTGTATAAATATAATGAAAATTGGTAAGAACAATCTATCAATTGACTGATATATTTCGTTTTGTAGACAGAGTGGTGACAATTAATGTTTTAAAAAATCAGAAATGATATAGATAGATAGATAGATAGATAGATAGATAGATAGATAGATAGATAGATAGATAGATAGATAGATAGATAGATAGATAGATAGATAGATAGATAGATAGATAGATAGATAGATAGATAGATAGTGTGGCAATCGTCTGGGGGTGGTACCCAGCCAGGCACCTCCTCCAGACCACGAGAGGGTGACTGCCCTGGTTGCTTTGGGGACCATGGGAACTGAGCTTGGAAGCTCAACCCTATAGGGGCCCGTGGTCACCGCCTGGGGGTGCCCCAATGCATGGAGAGCCTGGTCCTCAGCACTTCCGCCACACCCGGAAGTACTGGGGGGAAGACAACCTGGGACACCCGGAGTGCTTCCGGGTGCGCAGCTGGTACTTCCGCCACACTGGGGAGTGCCAGTAGAAGATATCAGGAGGCACCTGAAGCATATCCGGGTGATTATAAAATGGGCCGCCTCCCTCTATTCGAGGGCTGGAGTCAGGTGGAAGGACAGAGCTCGGAGGAGAGGAGAAGAGAGGAGAGGAGTGGAGTGGAGTGGAGTGGAGTGGAGTGGAGTGGAGTGGAGGCAGACTAGATGTGAAAGGCATTGTGAAAGGGCCTGGACTTTGGGGTGATTGGTGCTGCGACACTGGGTTTTGTGCGTGTTAACCATTGTATATAGTGTAAATAAACATGTGATGGGTGTATATTTAGAAAAACCTTTCTTCATGCTTGTCTAAATTTCTAGTAATTCTGATTTAAAGTGTACTTATAATACTTTAAAATTTTAGTTCCAGAACATACCTTCAACCTAAAACATTCCTCTGTTTACTTAAACCACTGAACCCATTTTTGGGTTGTAGGGTGCCAGAGGGTAATATGATTGCACAAAAGACAGGAAAAATCGAGGACAGTGTAACAGTCCATAAATAACTTGAATCACCTTTTGTTAAAAGTAGCAAGTCTTCAAAAAAGCCATGTTTAAAGTGTCAGTTTCACATTACAACTATGCAAAAGACTGAAACATCTTCAGAATAAAAACTTATATACATATATTATATTCTGATATGGTATTAGTGTGAAGGAGTAAAATTCAGTAGGACTATGTTTTCATTAATGTGCAATACAGTGTCTGAGATAATAACACAGCTGGTAACAGCTTTTCTGACTCTCAGAAAATGAAGTGTTGCAGTTCAGCCATATAAACACAGCACAAGATTAGACTTGTTTTGTCACACCTAAGGAGTGGACTTGGTAACATTCTTCTATTATCATAGCCTAGATTTCCCTCAAACAATACTCAGAATTCAATTAATGTGAACATGTTAAGGATATTATATACAAATAGTACTAAAATAATAATAATAATAATTCATTACATTTATATAGCGCTTTTCTCAGTACTCAAAGCGCTATCCACACAGGGAGGAACCGAACCCACAATCTTCCACAGTCTCCTTACTGCAAAGCAGCAGCACTACCACTGCGCCACCTGTGAGGACAAAATATCAAGAACACAGTGAATAAACACAGAAATATTTATACAGCAACAAAAATAAAGAAGAAATATAATCCCAATAAATATCTCTTGTCCATCTGGATGTGAAAATTAAAATTCTGGCTTCTGTTGTGATGAGGAAAATAAATGGACTGGTGTCAACAGAGTCCCAAAAATGATACTCTTCACCAGGCTGCTTTGACCCTATGGTGAAAGCTTATGGTATCTACAGATGGTACTACCAAGCTCCAATTAATGAAAAAGCATTCCAGTGTGGGAAAAGAAAACCAGAAAATTCTGTATCAATTCCTCTTCCCAGAGTCTGACAACAATGTTGTCCAAATATGGTCTTCCATATTCTGAAAATCAGTTCCTCCCAAATGGAATTCTTTTGAAGCATTCAAACAAAACTGCAGGCATACAGTGCCAGCTTTAGAGGCCTCCTGTTCTCTCTTTTACCAGTGTTTGACTTTTCAAATTGATAAAGAGTATTAAAAGAAGCCATTGTAAATGTATTACAATAATGGCTACATTGGATACATTATATTTAGCTCTTTAGTAGCAGTGTAAAGCACAAGTGAGTCAACTGCTGAGAATGCCTAAAGAGTAAGGCTAAAGAAACTGAGTATTCAGCTTTAACTCTTTCAGGGCTGATGTTGACTTTTGTCGAAATTCAGGGGTAGAGGATGGTAATCAGCTGTAAACGACGACAAAACTCTCATTATGTTTTAGTTCAACTCTCTTTGCTAGAAGGAAAGTTAGCTTTGTTGATTTGACCTCGATTCCCTGTGCATGCATGAGTAACATCGACATCTGACGAGAGTCCAAAGCGAAATAGCAAAGCACAAAGCAAAATACTCCATGGACGACATTTTGTGTATTATTATCGCCAAATTGGACTCTGACTTGCCAGACTTCAGTTTTTATTCAGTGAGGTACCGGCTTCAGCTGATCTGTCCCCAGTTGATCGTGGTGTTGAACACGCTTGTGTAGCCGATGCACCAATGGCAACATTCGCCTGGGGGGACCGCCGCTTATGATGGCAAGAGGTACAAAACAGATTGAGTAGCACTGCTACGTGAAGACAGGCCAGGCAGCCGGCCCACCATGCATTCCTACTGGCCATCATGCTGCCCCTACACAACCACCAGAGACACTGAACAGCAGCCACAGCAACAGACATTTTATGTTGATTTACATGTGAAACCTTTGCATTGTGTGCTTTTCAGAAAACGGAGTTGCCTGTAAAAAATATTCAGCTCTCAAAGAGTTAAATTAAATATTACATTTGATGAATCAAAAAACTGAAAGAATGTGAGAAATGACAAAATCACTTGCATTAAGAATATAGTTAGTATTACAGATCAAGGAGAGTACAACACTTAGAGCAGAGGACTCAGAAGAATCAAAAAAATGTCTGAACAGAATAGCGCAATACTTTTTGTAGTATTAGTAGTAGTACTAGTTTATTTATATAGCGCACTTCACAGACAAAAGGTCACAGAGCGCTGAATAGCAATACAATACAAATACAACAGTTAAAACAAAACATAAACTAAACCAATAAAAATAATAAATAAACAGGAACTACTCAGAACTGATTTAAAGCCTGTTTATAAAGAAATATTTTCAGTAGTTTTTAAAAGAACAGACTCAGCTGCACGCAGACCACAAGGCAGACTATCCCATAGTCTTGGTGCCACAGAGTGAAAGGCACAATCCCAACAGGTTTTTAGCCGAGTGCGTGGGACAACTAAAAGGCCCTGTTGCCCAGATCTAAGAATTCAACAAGCTGTTTAGTGTTGGAGCAGTCTGGTTAGGTACTCAGGAGCTTGTACATGCAAAGCTCTGAAATTAAGTAACAAAACTTTAAAATGAATTTTATAAAACACTGGGAGCCAATGCAGTGTGTGCAGAATGGGAGTGATGTGATCATTCCGACTAACACAAGTTAGGAGCCTGGTGGCTGCATTTTGGGCTATCTGAAGACGTGAGAGAGAAGACATGCTTAAATCTGTATAAAGAGCATTACAGTAATCAAGTCATGAGGAAATAAAAGAATGAACAAGCATCTCTAATTCTGACTTTGAAATAGCATTTCTTAGTTTAGAAAGATTTCTTAAACATGAGCTGCTGACTGATCTTACATATGAATCAAGTGTCAGGGACTGGTCAAAAATAACCCCAAGGTTACGTAAACTCGACTTAACTAATAGGAGAGACAGAAGATAATTTTTTTTTTTTTATTTTATTTATTAATTTTATTGTAATCATTCCATACAAATAGATTAATTAATACAAAAAAGAATTGAAAATTCAAACCCCACCCTTGAGAAGGAGAGCATGGCCAAAGGAGAATTGCTTAGGGCTTTTTAATAGGGCAAAAATAAGCAAAAAAAAAATTTTTTTTTTAAATATATATATAAATAAATAAACGGAGAAGGAAAAGAAATGCAAAAATAATTATTTCTTCTTATTCTAAAATATTATTGATTAGATCCTGCCAGGTTTTGAAAAAATTCTGTACAGATCCTCTAACTGAGAATTTGATTTTTTCCAATAATAATAATTCTGATAATTTTAAACTAATCTCAGAATACAGAACAGGAGGAGCAACAATTAGTAACTCAGTATTTCCAGAAGTCAACTGCAGGTATATACTACTGAGCCAGGCGTTAACCTGAGACAAACAATCAACCAAAGTGACCAAAGGATTAATTTGGTTAGGTTTAAATGAAAAAAAAAGCAGTATATCATCTGCATAGAGATGATACAAGATATCCTTAAAAGAGTTAAGAATCTGTGATAGGGGAAGAATATATAAAGAGAAAAGTACAGGTCCAAGAACGGAGCCCTATGGCACTCCACATGTTAAAGGAGCAGAGTCAGATGAAAATCCAGCCACACCAACAGAGAAACTCCTATTCAACAAATAAGAGGAGAACCAGTCCAAAGCAGAACCAGAGACACCTAACAGCTCTAATCTCTTAATTAAAATCTGATGGTCCACTGTATCAAAGGCTGTGGTAAGATCTAACAGTACAAACACAGAGCATTGACCTGCATCAGCAACAATTAAAAGATCATTGAAAACTTTAAGAAAAGCTGTTTTTGTAGACTGCGGTAGGCTGGCACCCTGCCCGGGGTATGTTTCCTACCTTGCGCCCTGTGTTGGCTGGGACTGGCTCTAGCAGACCCCTGTGACCCTGTAGTTAGGATATAGCGGGTTGGATAATGGATGGATGGATGTTTCTGTAGAATGTTGCCTCCAAAAACCATATTGAAAAGAATCAAAGAACTGCCGCTCCTCTAAGAAGGCACAAAGTTGCTGTTCAACCACCTTTTCCAAAACTTTGGCAATAAAAGGCAATTTTGAAATTTGGCCTGTAATTACTCAAAATAGAGGGATCAGAATTAGATTTTTTCTACAGTGGTTGAATTACAGCATGCTTAAAATATGATGGAACCACACCAGATCTCAAAGAGCAATTTATGATATTCAAAAGTCATGGACCTATACAACTTAATAGTTTTTAACATTAATGACGTTGGCAACAGTCTTAACTTAACTTAACAATCTTAACTGGAATAAAAATACAAAAAAATTATTTTCTAAGTGCAACCAGCGCTTTTTTCTCCTCCATAAACTCAAACTATTTAAAGTAGACAAGGACCTCATGTTGTCCTTCTATCGTAGTATGATCCAGTCCATGATCACTTTCAGTTTTATTGCCTGGTTTAATAGTCTGACAAACCAAAACTCAAAAAAGCTCCAGCAGATTACGAAGTATGCAGCTAAAGTTATTGGGGCTGATGTAGATGATTTGACTAGTGTGTGTCAGAGGGCAATGTTAAAGAAACTGGAAATCATCTCAACTGATGACAGACATCCATTACATGTAGAACTAAACTTCAGTAAATCAGGAAGGATAGTTGCTTTGAAAACCCACACAAATCGCTCCAGAAACTCCTTTCTTCCTAGTGCCATACGACTTTTCAATAAGAAATATCGGAGATAATGTTTAAGGTTTTGATATATATCCTGTTACCTTTTTTTTTTTTTTGTATAGATATGTTTTATCTAACTGCCTTACCTTAACCTTTCTTATTTCTATTTGTATGTTTTATTTCATTCTGTCTGTTACTTGTTATTAGATGCAACTGAGAAGGCAAATTTCATGTTTTCCTGTGTAAACATGACTAAATAAAGAAACCTAACCTAACCTAACCTAACCTAACAGGTCAGAAGGACATGATGAAGGTTTCATAATTCTGAGCAAGTCAGAAAGATGAGAAAGTGAAACTTCTGAGAACACAAAAGAATCAGAACATGAGTGAATGAAATCACTAAGTAAGACAGCTGGAACAATATTAGCCCAAACAACATTAACGTTGCCAATTAAAAATTTAAGAAAATTATTATAGTCACTATCAGAAAAAACCTGAATAATAGATTGAGTTGGGGAGATAATATTGTGAATAGTATCAAATACCACTTTGGGATTACACTTGTGAGTCTGAATAAGATTTGAATGATAATCCAGATTAGTAGACTTCCATAGGTGCTCAGCTTTTCGACAAGAATGCGTAAAATTACGAATGGAGTCATTCATCCAAGGAACTGAGTGGGTAACAGAACACTGCCTGATTTTAAAAGGAACAATCTTATTCAAAATATCAGTACAATGCTCATTAAAACAATGAACTGCTAACTCAACATTATCAACTTTACTGCTGGAATTAGATGCCACAAACAAATCAACAAACTGATTAATCACTGACTCATTAATGAAGGTGACAACTCTAAATTAGAGGACAAGTAAAACAAAACACACTTATGATCATTAAAGGTTACATCACAAATAGTAACATCATTCAAGGTAACTTCATATGAAAAAAAAAACAAATCCAATGTGTGCCCCCCGCTATGGGTAAGGCACACAACATGTACAAAATTAAGAATCAGTGATACACAAAAATTCGGAAGCCGCGCTACATAAAATATTATACACATGGATGTTAACATCACCAAGCATTATTATTCTATCCAGCTTAATAATGGTGGATACAAAACCTTGAAAAACAGCAAGAAAAGGACTAATCGCACAAGGTGGACGATAAATTAAAATACAATATGTTGGGGTTACACAACCAACTTTAACCATCTAAAGTTCTAAAGTCGTATATGAAATGGAAGTAACAGAATGACATAAAAATAACTTCTTAAAAACCATGGCGATTCCACCTCCATGGCCGGAGTGCCACGGTGTGCTAATGAAAGAGCAATCCTTAGGGCACAATTCTATCATCAATCCATCCATTTAATAAAATCACAATCACACTGCCAAGTCTTCGTCAGGAACATGAAATCCAACTTATGTCTATTAAAAAAGTCATTCAAACTAAACAACTTGTTTGTGATAGAGCGTGCATTAATCATTGCTACCTTTTAGATGGTAGAGTCATAAAAAGAGCAGCCGTCAAAGTAGCATTTCCTGGAATATGAGAGATAGTGCAGAGCAGTCCGGGATTACTACCTCGGCGAACTTGGAGTCTCGGACAGGGGGAGTGACGCAACACGTCAGGTAATCCAGGCAGAACAGGTCTCAAGCACGCCGGCCTGGTCCGGTAATCCTCAAACAGAGATTGTGAATCCACACCAAAAGCACAGCGCCATAGATGCCGAAACCTTGCATGCACACCTGTCCTTTTTCCACACTTCTTCCGACGGGCCCGCAGGTTGACACGGGCGCTGTTAACCAACATCAGGGAAAAGCCACTGAACAACGCAGCATTCACAAACAGGGGACGAGAAAAGGTATAGTTGTAATGCTGGGAAAATGTTTCCATTGCTGATCTAATGTTGATCAATGACATGCGATCGTACACTAACATGGCTGGAAAATTGCGTACAACTAGTGTCACAAAATAAACAAAAAACAAAAAAATATTCAATAAACGCAATGAACGGGGCAAGACAAAGGCAAAGGCACAGCCTAACTGAGGTGCCATCTGCTTACGCTGACGCTATGCTGTTTTTGTACAGACAGGCTACAGGGAACATCAGATAATTCTTAGGTCATTCGTTAAAACAGAGCGCACAACAAGCATATCATTTCACACAGCACCAATTTTTGCATGATTGATACCAACCAATGATCCATCCATTGACTAAACCTTTTTTCCTAGTTTATGGACAGGGTGTCAGCAGCAGTTTTAGTAAGAAAGGAATAAACCCTAAGCATGAAGCATAAGCTCACTGTAGTGTACATTTATACACACACCCAGAGTTTCTCACATTCTGGCAGTTAATATTTGGGACATTTAAGTGAGATTCTATTATTAAAGAAATGTACAAACATTGGGAAAATGTGCAGACTCCAGACAGAAAGTAGCCAGACTGGATTTAGAACCTATTCTCGTAAAGACAGCAGCATTGACCTCTTTACCAACATTTTGCCGAATCCCTAATCTGAAACAATGAATTCAGAAATTAAAGGCTTTTAATGTTTCATCCAAATTTGCAAGATGGTGCTGGTATCTGCCTTTTATACAATGCTGCCAAGATAGGTGCTGCCTTCTGCAACCAATAACCATTTAGAAAATGGATGAATAGATTAAAGCAAACAACAACATTAATTTATATAGCATGTTTTCATACAAGCAGTGTAGCTCAAAGTGCTTTACAAGATGTCAAAGAGAAAGATACAAGAAAAGAAAAACAAATAAGATTAGACAATAGTATTAAAGAATAAGTAACAAAGAAAAAAAACAAAGATCACAAAGTAAATAATGCAGCAAGCTGACAAAACAAACACTTTTGCAGGCTCACAGCCTTTGGATCCTGATTTGACACTTTTCTGAAGAGTCTGTTTGTGTTCTCATGTTCATGCGTACTTCTTCTGTGGATTTCATCTGCATTCCAGCCACAGATAGGTAGCTCTGAACTGGCCTAGTATGCATTTCAGATATTTCTTCTGCACTTGTTTATTTATATTAGGGAAATGTCAATGTCATTATTTGTCAAATGAAGTGTAAAGTTTCTCCTTACTATTATACCAGGAAGTCTACAGGCTTCTTTTTTGGTTACACGTTAAGCCAGGCATGCATGGCTTCTGCTCCCTCATCATCTATTGCAAAGTGACACCCTCTTCTAGTTAAAATGCAATTCCCTCAATGGTTACTCCTCAGTCAGTGAGATGAAGGCCCTAAATTCTTCCCATTTCTCACCTGTGGTTGATGTTAACATCTTTTGTTGTTCCAAGATCTCTGCATTTGTCCCATCTGTTTGACAATAATTAAAAAGCTCTATCTAGTCATACACATACCTATGAAACAAGCCATTGTCTTCATGCTGAGTGTGTATACTGCTGTGAATTTAAGCTCCACAGCACTTCTCTCTTCTTATTTAGTGCACACTGATGATGCACAGCCATGTTCATCACTTGGAAACAATTTGCACACTGACAGCATGGCCATCAGAAGCAACATTCCAAACCCCAAGAATAAAGTTTGCAATATTGCCATGTCTCTGTAAGCTACCTTGCAAAGAATTACAATTATTTTATATTTGTCTTTATTTTATATTTTGCCATTTTCCAGAGTGACTTACCAGATCAAAATAAAATAATACTTTTTTTTTTACAAAATGTTGGTAGGTATAAAATAAAAAAAAACACAACAAAGAGCTAAATTAGCCAAAAATAGCTCTTTTTGAGTCAAACTGTACTTAGAATGATGAAATAAATGGGCAATATGTTTTTCCCAAAGAACACTAATTGTTAACCTCTTTTTGTGCAGACCTTTTGACAAATCAGCAGTGACCTTCCATGTCTCTCAAAACACTAATTGAAAATTCATGTGAATACAACAAAGTGTGAAATTGAGAAGTCTTAAGTGCTAACTCCGAAAACTCACATATCCCATCACAGTATATGCTGTTAATGACTGTTTTAATCTCTGAGGTTGGTTTCTACCGGCTGTATATTGCTTCCATGATAGGCTGCAATTTCTATCAAATTTTGAAAAATGAAAAAAAGAAGATAAAAAATTGATGTATGATTAGCTAAAAATGATTTAGATAATGCAATCCAAAAAACGTAATTCATGTTTATATCAAAATATTCAATGACCTGTCATTTTGGTTGTGGTTGTATTTTAGTAATCCATGACAAGGGTAAAGTGTCACATTTATAGGTGGAGCATATGATTATGATGTTGAAGGTCACATAACACGTTTGCTTAGGCATTCAGATCTGACGTTTATGTATATCAGATGGTCATTTTTGAGAAAAAGTTCAATTTCCTTCAGTCATTTCTGCATCCTGACTCCAACTTCCAAAATAATACACTTAAACTATACAAACTAATCAATCTAACTCTCTCTATCTCTCTCCATCTTTTTCACTCCCTCTGTCTCTGTCAAGACAGAGGCACACACACACCTTGCACATATGAATATGGAAGAAGTAAGTCCACATTATAACTCATACGTTTTACTTTACATTAGTAAAAAAAAATAGTCAGCTATTCAGTAAGAGTACCAGATGTGTCCTTTCTTTCCTTTTAATCCTTATTATTACCTACATAAAGAATGTAGCTTTTTTTTTTGCTTATCTATGCAGCAGACTCACTGTCATTGCCCGATTCAACCTAAATCCCCCTGTACCTGGATTCACAGCCTCATCAGCTAAAAAGCTAATGCTATGTAAGAAAGTAAAAGAACACAAAAAGGTTTCCTAGCAACTACTCAGATTCTTTCTGAAATGAGTCAGTTAAAACTGTGAGGCAGTACGTGTGCAGAGTATAAAGCATTAAAAAAAAGGCACTGGCAGCTTTTAAAGAATTGACTTCAAAATAAGTAGATTCTCAGTTAGGTTCATCCTTCCGTACTCTGGCGCTTCAATTTAGTTACCGTTTGTCTTTTCTAAGTAAAATATGCCTACTGAATTCTACTAAACATCATTGGGAACATTTTTAAAAGAGGTGAACAAAACCCAAAAATTCTTTAAAGCCTCTTTAAAAGATAATAAGAACTTTAGTAGACTATAATATATATGTGTGTGTATATATATATATATATATATGTGTATTTTTATATATATATTTATATATATATATATATAAATATAAAGTGTACCTTATTTTTTTCAGCTCCACTGCTTTCAGGCCTTAGGCCATCTATTTATGTGCGAATGACTTTATATAGAAGAACTGGTGTCTTGTGTTTAGAGATCAGATCTGTGCCCTAAGCTATGTATTGACACAAACAGTACTATATTAAAATTAAAATAAAAATGTAATACATTTATTTACCGATTGCCTTTCCTTTGCTCAAAGCATATTGTAAGTGTACATCCATATTACATATGTGTGTGTGTGTGTGTGTGTGTGTGTGTGTGTGTGTGTGTGTGTGTATACTGTATATAATATATAATTATATATAATTATTTTAACAGCTGAAACACAAGGAGTTTAACTGATGTGTTCAAAATAAAACATACTTCATCACATCTTGCATTGAAGTACCCCAAACACAATCTCACAGACTCAAGTCCTGGGTTCAACTACAGGTTCATTTATACAAATACCTTACTAAAGGCTTTTTGTAATTATAAACACAGACACAGTTCTCTTCTTCTCTCTTTTTCTTTTTCCTTCCACTCCGCCATGCAAGCTTTGTCCTCTTTCACCCAGCTCCAACTTTAACTGCCGGGTCAAGGTGAAGCAATTCCTTTTATCTTTAACCCAGGAGAACTTCCAGGGCTAAGACATGGTTCGTCAGAAGCACTCCCAGGTCTGACAGAAGTCCCACAAAATAGGAATCATGTCCCCCTGATGCGCCCGTTGGTGGCACCCATGGAATTCAATAGGGCTATATTTCAGAACTCCAACTCCCACAATCCCCTGTGGGTGTCCAAAGGGGACCTGAATCAAAGGGTCCTTCCAACATACTGGTCTTCCACCTGGTAAGGATTCTTGGTCCCATCTGCTCAGAACCTATCCTTTCAGTTTCTTTTATCATGCAAGCAATCACCCTCTGGGACACCCATCAATCTCCTGTGGCACTCACAGGCAATACTTTTTTTAAAATGCACAAAATTATACTGCTAGAATTGGGTGCATGTTTTGCAAGTGTTTTTCAGGGAAACAGGAATGGCGCAAGACAGTGACAGAGCTTAGCACAGCCCTGAGAAAGAGAAAGATGAAATCTTGCCATGCCAGTGGGTGTGCATATCTATATGTCAATGCATAAAGAACTGTCTAGTTTGAGCATGGTATCGTTATCTTTAGGCAGGGAAAGCTACCAAGTTTAAAGTGGTGACTAAGAGAGAAAACATAAAAAAGAGCAGAAAGTCAAAACCAATGATCACTCCTATCGAGTGCCAATACCCAAACCTTAAACCAATAATGGTAGTAACAGAAATCAAGGAAAAAGTCAGGAACCAGAAAATCTTAATAGCAATACTAAGACAAGCACAAAGAAATGTTTTTTCTTTGATATACATAATTTGGTTAATAACGTATCTGGCACTCCAGTTCTTGTAGCAATGTATTGGATGACATTAATCACATAAATTCAGGGGCCACAAATCATGACAATAGGTACACAAAATTGTGTCTGCCAGGAAAAAAAACAACATGGCAATGAAAATGCCACAATATAATTTCTAAAAATTGATAACAATTTCTATGATAAAAATAAATGCAAAAATAGGATTCATCACCTTACAAAACATAATAGAGAAGTAACCATTAATCAAAAAATGTACAGACTCATAACAGGTATACCATGCACATGCCAAATTTTCCCTAGGAACTATAAATGCAAACGCACCAAAGCTGGCTGTGAGGCCACAGTGAAATTATGGAAGATGGGCAGCAAATGAACATAAACCAGCAGGACAGGGATCACTAGCATAAAGGCAACCAGGTGTTTAGATGGCAGCACAAAGTCCCTAACTTGGCTAAAAATTGCACATTTTCACATCTTAAGATAGACAGACAGTGATCCACCTTTGATCCCAAAAGTGATTTGATGGAAGTCAACCTGCTGTCAAAATGAGTGAGAGGAGTAGGGAGACAGAAATAGAAAAGAGTCGAGAAAGGAGAGTGCCTCGATAGAACTGTCAGAAGACTCCAATAACTACTGGTACATTCAGTCACTTTTTCTTGCCTTCTGGTACTTTGCATTCCACCGTGTGTTTTCCTCCCTTGTGCGCTCCTGAAAATAAGAAGTCCATGAAGTGGGAAGAATATCATCTCTAATCTCCTCAGCACATGCAGACTCTATAACAGAGGTCAAGCTTTCTGCCAACACCACACTCGTGTGTATCCTCTCAAATTATGAGCCTGAGTACAAGAACATGGTAAATGAGCTGGATAAATGATAAGCCTAAATAATCTGTGATTCCATGTCAGTTAAACAACCAGACAGGCAGAAAGCTATAAATGAGACCAAAGATTACTTCCACTATTATTCATCAATGGCCAATTTTAGAGGTAGTGGAGAATTTAATTTTCCTGAACAATCATTTTTAACAGTCTAACATGGGAGGTCATCTCATCCGTTAAGGTCATTAAAGCTCGTACTTTCTGATCTAGTCACAGATATTCAGAGTGCCACAGAAAGCAATGGTCCATTTGTTCTGACCTTTTATTGAAAATATTTTGACCTTCTCCATCGCTTTATGATATACCAATATCTCAGTGGCCAGGGACAAAAAGTGATGTGTACTGCAGAGTCACATTCTTTATTCAGAATGAAAGCTTGTGTGCAATTAAGCTTTTATCTGACCTATCACAGTGAGCATATCCTCTGTTCTCTTTCCTTTTATCCAAGAAATGGTTCAGCTCAAAACCAGGATTTTATAAACAGAGCTGTGATATGCATGAACATAATTTTTAAAGAGTCTTCTGAACTAACTGAAATTGTTTTTAAGTAACTACAGTGATCCCCCGCCTGTCGCGGAAGTTACGTTCCAGACTCATCAGCGATAGGTGAAAATCCACGCTATAGAAAGACCATATTGTTTTTTATAGTTTAAGCCTTAAAATACCCCTCCCACATACTTTAAACACATGATATGTGGATGTCAGGCTAAGGATATGAGTAACATCTCTCTATTATAAAACATTTTAATGTCACGCAAGACAAGGCAGTGAGACAGAAGAACAGCTGCTGTACAGGCTTTTAAATGATCGACGCGCAGAGCGACAAGCAGAACAGGCATCTTGGCAGAAGCAGCACAAAGCTGGTAGCTGATTCATCCACTTCTCCTTAGCGTGCATTCAGCTCCCCCCCTTCACAACGCGAGTGGGTGAGACGCGAAGTGGCAGGAGCATAGCACGCCTCCAGGGGGGTTGAGCGAAGCGATCGAGACTAGATCATCTCGGAGAGACACTTTGACGACACGCAAGACTAGACATTACAACCTTAGGAAGCAAAACCCGTGAGACAGTGACTTTTGCACGTCACGCCCTACTTACAAACAATTTAAAACAAGTTCACTGACATCTAACCTAGCAGTTGTTGGAATGCTTTTGGCAGGCAAACTTCAGGTGCTCCCAGCTCTTAAAACAATGACAAGCAGAACACACAGCTTTCCAGCAGCAGCTGCAGCAAGCCAGCAGATGATCCGAGCACTTCTCCTTAGCGTGCGTTCAGCTCCCCCCCTGCATCTCTTTAGCGTGCGCTCAGACCCCCCCTTCACAATGCGAGCAGCATGATCTTTTGTGTTTACACTAATGATTTATCTATATGAGCTTTGGCCAGTGGTCATAAAGTAAAATAACACAACTTTTTAATGTTTTACCCTCCTGTTATACCAGGTTATATGCTCTCTGGAAAAAAATGTAATCAGTCAATGGCATGGTCAGAACTCTTTTGAGCTTCTGATCTTGTTTCATATTCACAGTGGTGTAGCTAGGGGTGGGCAGATGGAGCTGTCCGCCCCGGGCAGCACATTTTTGGGGGCGGCATTATTGGCCAGAAGTCTCAGTACAATTCATGTGTAAGCAGCAGGGTTCGGAAAAATATCACTCATGAATAAAAAAAGTAAAATTCTATGATTTTTTTACCCACAAATACTTCAAAAATAATTTTCAGACTGTCCTTTTGTGACAGCATCAGACACAGCTGTTTCAATTTATGAGGCAATAACAAAAATAAACATAAACATTACACCAATAATAATTTCTAGGAAGATAAAGAACTGACTTATAATTTTGTTTCATTATCACTCCGAATGCGTTCTTGCTCTGCGCAGAAAACATCCCCACCTATCACTTGTACACTACACTGGTTGTGGTTTTCGCAGCGTAATTATATTAAACTAATGATTAGAACACGGCTTATCAGTGTGTCTTTACTATATCCTTGTCTAGTTGATGCTTATAAATAATTATATGTGAAAAATTATTGCTGTTTCTCTATATGTGAATAAATCTATGCAAAATTTCTAATTTTTCTCTATATGTCATTTTCATTTTCTAATTAAATGGGTTAACATATTCAGATATCTTGGAGGGCGGCAAATTGAAGCACCACCCTGCCCCAAGCGGCACAAACTCTAGCTACACCACTGCATATTCAGTTTATGCAGCTATTTAAATACTATAAAAGAATACTTAAAATTTTTAAATTTATTTATAACCTAACTCTCTACCCTTTATTAGTCAGTTTGTCCTTTTTCAAAATTCTATTACAGATTGACACTGAGTCTATTAGATTTTCAGTGCTTTTCATATAACAGCAAATGAAAGATAAGACAAGATAAATGACTGCAGATGCCATATCTTTAAAAAAAATAAGATATGTAGATTTTTTTGTCTTGATAAGAAATCTAAAGTAAAAAGCATAAATAAATAGGTGTTTGTAAAATTCGAATTCTACAACTTCATACTGACAAAACTGAAATGTCAACAATCTGAAAACAGTAGTGCTTGTAGGTGGAAGAATTGAATGCTTTATATTCAAAAACAGCAACTTACCAGCAAACATAATAGCAAAGCAAATAAAACAGCAATGAATTGTGCTACAAATATTTAGTATACTGTGAATTGGCAAGCAGGAATGGGCTTTATAGAATAAAATAAGGCACATGCATAGCTTGTCTGAGTCATTTAGATGCTGCTACTGCACTATTATGGCTGTCCTCATGCTGCTCAGCCACACCCTCCAGGTGTGCTGTCTGCTCCCCGGCCCACTTTGAAGTTGTCTCTCACATGCAGGGTGGTAGCTCAGAGGGTAAACAGTGAATAAGTACCTTTCAAAGCATGAGTGAAGAAATGAAATATATTGGGAGTGTGGGATTAAATGAGCTGCATAACAGAACTTCTTTTAAAATAATGCAGTGAAAAACTGACTTCAGGAGACACTAAAGGCATTTGCTGAAATATGCATGAGTATTGTTTATGTATTATTACTCATTTCCAGTATAGTGTCTCAACAATTAATAACTATAATCAAAAATGAAGAAGACAACTTCATTCATGTATGTTTTATAACTTGCTTTGTAAGTGGCCTTGGATAAAGGATTCTCCTACAAAAATAAATAATAATAAAAGGTAAATTTGTCTCTAAGCCCACAGGGTGTGTCTTGAGGAGGACAGTAAATAACTGACCAATAAAAGTGATAAAAATCAGTAGCAGCCAAAGCAAGTTTAGAAAGCCTTTTGAAGATCTAAGGGAAAGGCTGCACAATGCGATAAATCTTGCTTACACGTATCCTTCCACACCTGCTTGACAATACTTTCTGGGATGGTGTGATGATCCAGGTTGGCTCCACACACCTTTTTCCATCCAGGGACCTCTTTAACTTGCCACCGTTAATAATGTAACCAAGAATGAGCAGTGCAAATGAGGACACCCACATACATCAAGGGGTAGGTGTACAAGTACTCAGTGCTTTTATTTAAAACAAAGTCAAAAACAAGGTGTCCAAAATAGTGCAGCGCACCTTCACAACTAAATAATCCAATAAAAACAGTGGCAGTCAGTGAGTTAAACTCCAGAATTAAAACGAAAGTAAAACCAACACAGTCATCAGATCCTTAGTGTCCCTTCTGATCAGCACAACTTCCTCTTCGTTTTCCTGGCTTACCCATTACTCACTCAGGCAGCAGAGACTCCAGCATCCACGGTCCTCACCACCTGACCACCATCTTAGCTGCCTCAAGCGGCGCTGGCCAGACTGCTTGGGGTCGGTTGTCCTCCTGTCATCCTTCACACTCCCCTCTCGTACCATGGATCTCTGGGGTAGGGTTCCACCTCGATCACATTCACTCCTCTACAAATAATCAGTGAGGACAAACCACCCCTAGAGCACAGAACCTTCACTCCTCCGCATGGCCAAATGACTTCACTGCCTCTCCCACACTTGCTGGGTAGCTGGCTTGTCCTGCCTCTCCGCCCAATGCTGTTCTCACGGCTCTCTTTCTTCAACCTCTCTTTTCTTTTCTTTTCTTTTTCTGACCCCCTTCTGTCCTGTGCCGGCTCCTCCCATACTGTCTCTCCTAATGGGGTGCAGGTGTGAGATGGTGCTCTGAGGCACTTGACTGATGCTCGCACTTGCCCAGGTATACTCAATCATCCAGGCACCTCCATCATCCATGGAGCGGAGTGCGATTGTGCATACCCTCCCCTGATTGAAGCCTGCACATTGTGGGCCGTGATTATTTATTTAAAATCCTCCGAAAGTTACAGACCATCTCTTACAGATGGTCCACAACCTTATGCAATTTCAACTTGAGTATATGCCCAGAAAGCAAATCATCCACAATTTTCTTTTGAAATCTGGCAAACTTCAGTCATTTTCTTTGTAAATTGTGAATTCATTCTTCAGAACAACTTTAGGCACTTGGTAACAGACAGTATGTTCCACTTGTGGGAAAAAGTATTTGCCCTAACCTTTGATCCAGAAAACTTTCCACTGGATTCTTCACTTGTCACAGGGTATTCAACACCTTTTTGACATATTACTTTCTGGTGAAACACTTTGTGGTGAAACATGTTACTCCTTTTACATTCTGCCACATAAGTCTCCCCATGTTATATGGATGTAGAAAAACTGCCACATTAGTTTCAGGTTGTTTGGTTTCAGTTGCAGTGGCACATTTTTACAGTTTTACCTAGTCGTGCCTTAAGCACTCATTCCTTTGGGCTGCAACTCAAGAAAAAAATCAGGTTTTGTATACAAAAATTACCATATAGGACACATGCCCCTCATTTTCATTCACTTGTAATAAAACCAATGAACCTCAGCTGTGAGAGAGCTGATGAAAAAAAGACACAAATTATATTTTACTATATACTAAACCAAGTCAAGTTCCATTTCAATTTACAGTGCCACATAACCCTCCATCTCTTTTTTTAATATACGTATGTACTCAAAGTATCTTTAAATTTTCAACTGGCTTATAGTCAATACTGTCCACTAAGGGGGCTCCAAGGGGTCAATCACTAGATAGTCCTTCAACACAACAGTTGCAGTAAATTTTTTTTGCAGTTATATCACAGGTACTATCACTAATAGAAGTTTCAGGACCATGCTCACTGTCACTTTTTTCTCGCAGCTCAAAATCATCATCTGATATTGCAGCATCATCAACAACATGAAAACATCATCTGCAAAGTATTTTTTTTTTGACAAGAGTGAGCTAGTATCTAATGATATGCTGTAAAGAGAACTGATGCCTGAAGTGTGCAGGATTCATTTTATCTTGCGGTCTGAACTGTGATTTATCAGACAAAATCAAAACAAACCTCTGTACCAATGTTAACTGGTTTCTACACCGTATGTCGACTTTTGTTGACAAATACCTTCAGTTAAACAAGCAATTTTAAGGCTGTTGCTTATTCTAGAAAATTTCTCATTTGTGTGAGACAATAACTATAATTGTAAGGTCCAAACCTTGAATTATTCTTCAGTCACTTGATGGGAAGGCTAGAAAAACAGAAAGAAACTATTGATTTTTAGCACCTCTACGTTCATATACCAGCCCAGGTATTGACTAAGTATCCTTTGTTAGTACTCTAGCATTGTGTATGTTTGCACTTTTCAAAATCTACTTTTTTTCATATATTCTTGAATTCTGTATATTTTTGGACCTTTGCTTTTTTAAGAAATACTGCATTTTAGTTGTGTCTGGATATAATGTGATTTTTGTTTTGTCATCTTTAAATACTATACAGTTGGTATTTAGAAATATAATTTTTCCAGCAGTTCTGTTCATATTTTCAAGTCTTTTGTCAATTTTGCCAAGTTATCTGTTTGTAGTATGTATTGTTATAATCATCAACTTGTTTGATTGTGCATGAGTTGGCATGTGATACCACAGTTGCCATTCTATGGTGGCTCTAAGGTTAAGGTTCTGCACCGGCAATCGGAAGGTTGCCATTGCAAATCCTGTAAACACCACAAATGACTCTGCACTATTTGGCCGTTGAGCAAAGCCCTTAACCTATAATTGCTTCATCCTTGGTATGATGTTAAACTGCATCCAGCCCTGCAAGCAGGTCCTACAACTAGAAAGGAAAACTTAGGGGTTGGTGGCAGGATTGGCACTGAAGCCACCGAAAAAAAACCTCACACTCTTCCATTGTGGTGCCGAGGTGTCACCCATTGCATGGCTGCACTCAGATCCCAATCTGGGTAGTTCATCGTGTGTTAAGTGTAGCAATGTTCTGTAAAATCAGTGCATGCTCCCAACCTATATGTCAGGAGGTTGTCTAAAATAAAGGAAATGACTGTCTTGTGAAAGAAAACATTTTTGAGCATTTAAAAATATAAATCAGGTTCAGGCTTTTACCCAGTATCTGTTCTTAATTGATTTTTTGTTGCATTTGAACATAATGCAAAAAGCAATTATTGTGATTACCATGACTGTCTGTCTGTTAGTCTGCAAAGAAACAAATTGGCTCTCAGTGAACGGATTTGTTGAAATTTGGTTCCATTTTCTTTGAGATATCTCAAATACAGCACGCTGTACATAGTTTTGAAATTTTAAAACTTCCCATTGAAAACCACTGTCAAATTTCAGACTTGTTTATCTTATTATAGATTACGTATTACTTACCTCTTCAAATTTAACTTGAGAGGGGTAGCTTCAACTTGTATGTTTTGTATATTTCACTCTTGTATATTTTACATGTCTGACAGCCACTCTTTATACCAGAACAGATTCTCAATACAAATGAGTCAAACGGATAGAGATACGTGATTCGTCAGACACAACAACAACAACAACATTTATTTATATAGCACATTTTCATACAAATAATGCAGCTCAAAGTGTTTTACATGATGAAGAAAAGAAAAAAAAGACAAAGTAAGAATTAAAATAAGACAACACTAATTAACATAGAATAAGAGAAAGGTCCGATGGCCAGGGAGGACAGAAAAAACAAAAAAAACTCCAGACGGCTGGAGAGAAAAAAATAAAATCTGCAGGGGTTCCAGACCATGAGACCGCCCAGCCCCCTCTCTACAACTCTACTATACCCACTTACTGCCACTGTTTACAACGCAATTGCTCCATACAATTAGTATTTTTTCATTTCTTGCTCTTCTACTCATTTTATAGCTATAATTTCTGTTTTTTTTTTCACCTTAACCTTTCTTATGTCTAATATTGACTCACACGCAGTACAACCCCGAACTTAAATAGTCAGGTTTGAGAATGTTTTAATTGAAAACAGAGTTCACTTGTATTTTCCATGAATAGTCCAGTTTTTTTTTAAACCCACTGTGGCAGGTGGCCGGAATCCTTACCCAGCCAGGATGTCCAGAATGTTTAAGAACCAGTGGAGAGAGTATTTGTGGGATAGTTTCTCCCCCAGCCCGATAGAGGGCAGCCCCCTTGGTTTCCAGTGGGGCCACGGGTTATGAGCATGGGAGCTCAACCCTGTTGGAACCCTAGGCCACCACCAGGGGGCACACAGACCTTTTCAGGGCCTTATTTGGCCACACTTCCGCCACACCCGGAATCCTTCCAGGTGCTCTATAAAAAGGGGCCAGCCCACCGTTCAGGGGCCAAAATCAGGAGGAAGGAGTGGACAAAGCCCGAGGAAGAGTGGAGGTGGAAGGACTGGCGGCAAGGTAGGGAATGGACTGTATATTGTGGTGTTAGTGATTGGTGTATAAACTGTAAATAAACACAGGTGTTGAGTTGAACCTGTGTCCTGCCTGTCTGTGTCATGGGGTTAGGGCGGCAGTACGCCCCTTAGTGGCTTACACCACATTAAGTCAAATGAAATGAAGACTAATTTTAGCGTGGCATGGAACTGGAAATCAATGAGCCCTTTGGTGGCCCATCCAGGTAATTAGGAATGCAGTCACCAGAAAGAAATTTCTGGCCTTGGCCACAATTCTGTACTGAGAAGTTTTGCTAAATCTTCTGAGTAAGTCTCTTCGTAGTTACAAATATAATTTTTAGTATTAATTTTCTTGGTTTTAGTTTTTATTTTTTTAATTTTTGTTTACATTTTTGATTCTGGTTTGCCTTTTTTGGTGTTGAAGATTTGATTCTTACTTTTTCTCTTTTGGTCTAGGTTAGAGTCTAGCATATTATTGCTTGCACTTTAGATTATTTCATTTTACATACTTTGTGTTTTAGTTTTTTCTTACTTCTTTTCCCAATTGAATCTATTTGCTTTTTTAATTTAAGTTTTTTTTTTGGGTTCTGTTAGTTTTTTTTCTACCCGTGTTCTTAGTTAATATGACGAAAAGTTTAATTATTTTATCTTTATGCATTAGTCTGAATACTTTTCTGTGTAATAAACACTTTCCACAATGCAGGTTATAAGATCATATTATATATTTCATTAACAGCAGTGTTCAATGGTAAGATATTAACCAAAGAATCTTAACATTCAGATATTTTAGTACCTTTCATATCAATACAAGATCCAGAGTGTGAGATGGACCAAACCATTCTCTTAATTTACAGCTATGTTATGCAAATTATTTCAGTCTTAATAAGTGCAAGCATTTTCATATTTGATAACATTTGTCATATTGAACTCAGACAATTCATGTGGCAGGGCTCCTTAAATCTGTTGAATAAAGAATACTTACTGGAATCACTGCAAGGGACTCTCAGCTGTTATTAACACGAGATTACCCAACATCTTGCTTATTTCATTGTTAAAAGTAATTTTTGTCTCTTTTTTCTCGTTCTTTTTGTGTTAATTTTATTATTTCTTAATAAATAAGGACCAAATATTCATTAGCAATGTGTTTTGGGAGGGTTTTGTAGTTTTAGATTTCCTATTAGGGAATTATTCAAATAACACGCAGAGAGATGGTAAAAACATATAAACTCCACACTGACAGTGGCAGAAGCTTTTAGAAAGCAAAAACAGAATAGAAAGAGTGTATAAGATTGTTTAATCATGGTTGTGAGGACTCGCCTTAACTAGAACAGAATCAGAATGGAAGTGATTTAGGCACTAAAGCCTGGGCGCATCTCGGAAGAACAATTCTGAACAAAGGACGACTTTAGGTAACCACCAATTCTGTCCTGGTAACTGAACCCTGGAAACCATTGTGGTCATGATCATAATCAATAAATAACTGAAGAGCTCACAGGAAGAGTCAGATTATGGACTGAACAGGAAAGCAGTTGAGATTATTGTAAGGATTTAAAAAGAATCTGGATGATCCACAATCATTATCTGAATAAGTACAAAAATAATAATTCAAAGAAGGATTAACATTCTTTATTTACTTTGAATATACTATTTTCTTTATGTAGGAAACTAAAACACTCTTCCTTTTGGTCATTGTAGTGACAATATATGTCATAATAAACTTTCATAATTTTGAATCATTATGGCATCGATAATCACAATAAATTGCTTATTGTAATTTAGAGATTGTGAGTGTTAACAGGAGACTAAGGAAGTAAGAGTCAGAGATGTGTGAAAACTCTTATCAGCAAAGGAAGTAATCTTAAACCATAAAGCAGCTTTGTTAGACAGTACAGTAAGGCATTATTTAATATTCCTGAGAACCGCTGTCAGTGGCTGCTGAAATGCTCACAAGTATATACAGAGGAAATGGACCATAATCAGAAGAAAAGAGAAGGTCATTATATACTGTAGAAAGTCTCTTTTCTTGCTGTGACTGCCATTTGCTTGGAAAAGGATTTTTAATGACAGCCTCTCTGCTGGGAATTTGAAGTCTGTTTTCTGGTTTGGAATGGGAATGTTAATTACTGCTGATTGATTAGTTGCTAAATTATGAAGTGGCACAGAGAAGAACCAGACACAGGTGGAAACAAGAAGAATGTTAGCTGGTCAAAATAAGTACAGGTTATTTTTGGCTTCATAACACGGGCAATAGCCAGGGCCAAGGAATCAAAATAATGTAATCACCCAGATTGTGATTTACTGTGCAGCACAAGAAATGGTTGAATTCAATTGAAATAAAAAGCTAGAAAAGTGTTAAAAGTTAAACATATAAAGAATTGTTTGTTGTTTGCTTATCCTATTAAAATATATTAAACAATAAGGAAAAATCATTGTAATTTTTTCCATGACACACTGTTTATTTCAGAGTTAGTCTGGAAATTTAGGCCACTATTCAATTGGATAATTAAATCAAAATTACTATTTTTCCCTATATACAGGTGTATTGAAACAAATCAAATCTGATATGAAAGCATAAACATAAGACGTTTAGAGTATTTCTGAGTGTATACTGTAAGAGCCAATCTTAGAAAGTTAATGCTTTAAGTTAAACTCATATTAGTGTTTGCTTAATTTAAATAGAATATAATTTTCTCTTATAGCTATAGATTATGGTGTAGCCTTTCACCCCCTGTAAGTTAACATGAGATAGAACTTTCTTAGCCATATCTGTAATACAGTGTGTTAATTTAGTCACTGTGTGTTTGGAATAGGTTTATAGTTAGCATACTACTATGAATTTACCTTTATAAAGTGTATAAAATTCATCATCAGCAGTTAATCCAAAAAAGGAATAAAATACAGTTTTTAAAGATGACAACTTACTTAATTTGCATATACAGCCACTATAGAAGTGTTAACTTATCTACTGACTTAGACAATTCGATTAATGTTCTATTGACTATCCAGTAGTTCTGACTCCTGCTACAATCAGCCAATGCAGTAGTATTAAATGACCTGATAAAATATCTATGCATATTTTTGGCATTGTACAGATTGTAGATTTTTCTAGAAGGCTAGAAAGGCAGACCACAAAATAACATGACCAGGAGAAGAGAGTTATAAAACTCAAAATAAACAGCCAAGGTCAAAACCAAAAGTCTTTATCCAATTACCAGTCCGCCATTTGCAAAACCAAAATCAAAGTCGAAAAACATGCAAACTCCTGACTCCCTAGTAATTATATTAAATAGCTAAACACATGTACATTTTTTTAGAAAATAATCCAGAAGTGTAAACAAGGAGGATAGGGCACTGTCATGTTTTATTCTGTCAGGACAAGACATCACACAACTGCCACTTGCTGTGTCATGTGGTGGAAAACTGTGCCACAAAAAAATTACAAATTGTGGATCCCAGAGCAAGAACTTTTAAAGAAAATGGCAATGAAAAAACAGACAAAGAAACGTTAAAAATAAAACATATTAAATAATAATACATCAAAGTGTTTCAAAAGAAGTTCTGCAATGTGACACCAAGATTTAGATAAAAGGAAACACATAGATTAGCATAATTTAAAGAATGTCATTTACACAATTCGGTGCTCAATGTAATGGTTTACTTCTGAAAGGTGTTTAGTTCCAGAAGAAAGTAATTTAAATTTAGTTTGTCAAAATATTAAATTTAGACTTAAGGTAGGGGCGGTTAGGAGACATGGGTTCGCTTCCCGGGTCCTCCCTGTGGGAAGTTTGCATGTTCTCCCTGTGTCTGCATGGGTTTCCTTCAGGTACTCCTGTTTCCTCCCACAGTCCAAAGACATGCAGGTTAGGTGCAGTGGCGATCCTAAATTGTCCCTAGTGTGTGAGTGTGCCCTGCGGTGGGCTGGCGCCCGTCCCGGGGTTTGTTTCCTGCCTTGCACCCTGTGTTGGCTGGGATTGGCTCCAGCAGACCCCTGTGACCCTGTAGTTAGGATATAGTGGGTTGGATGATGGATGGATGGACTTAAGGTAAACTTGCTATACATGGATTACTCACTGCTCTTTGGTTATTACTCTTTATCTCCATTATCTGTTGATCTTGAAACATTGATTATAAAGTCTCTGTATCATAAAAAAGTTCTACACTTGAGTCCAACTGGGTCATTAACTTTTGTTAGTTTGATATATTAAAATTGTAACATAACAGCATCAACAATTATATCAATATTATTTCAAAATCATCATCAGCTGAAATATCTCTTACTTTGTTGATAGCCATTATCTATTCATTGAAATCAAACTCGCAGTATAAATTATTCAGGTAATTTGCAAAATGAAGTTCATTAGCAACCGTCATGTTGTATCTCTTGAGCTTATAATCAGTGATTGATTGTAATCCCCGCAAGGCATTCTTTGCATTATTAAAAAAAATCTTTGTAGATTACCTTAAATTTTTCTTCAAACTTTATCTCTTAGTTTGACTTTACATCTAGTTAGAGTGTTTTAAAATTTAGAAGTGAAGTATACACCAAACAGTACCTACATTGTTTAATTAACTCATCAGTCAAGTTTTCAATTTCTGTCTTTTTTTGGTTTTACTTACTGCATCTATGGTTAAGGTGGATGTGAAAATAGTAAGTAAGTGTGAGTGGAAGATTTAAAGTTTTGTTTAACAGAGGAGCTTTATAGAAGAGCTGCAAACTCAGTTTGGGTAGTTCTTGGAGAAACTTCAGGGAAATACAAAGGAACATTAAGCAAGTCTTGTCACAAAAGTGATTTCAGAGAGTCCTGTAGAGAGAAAGGGAAATATGGAGAGTCAGCAGCTAAGTGATGGACAGGAATATCTGCATGTTACAGGAGGGACATGCAGAAGCTATCATGAAAGCCATGGAATGATCTAGCATGATATTGCTTCCAGTCATAGGCTATTTATCCTGAGAGAGATGACAACGTGATGCTAGAGAAACATAGGAGTCACCAGAGTATCTATTAGCTCCACACATCTAGACGATATTAGAGATTTAACAGCATGCTGACTTAAAGAGTATTAACTGTCGAGGAGGTGTGTGGGCAGAGGTACACATTTTGTATGGGTTGTAAGCAAGCAAGTACTTCTTGCAAATTGTATGGCTTATCATCATGCAAATTACAACAAGCTGTGCAAACCCAACTGCAGATCTGAAAGACATACATGAAATGATGGTTAACTAAAGCCAAGAGAACAGCTACAAATTCAAAAGGGTAAAGAGATAAATCAGATGTTCATAAATAAATAAAAAGAAAGACAAAAGAATTTGAGAAAAAAAACCCCAAAACTCAAAACAAATGTCCAAAAATACCAAAAATCACTTATAAAACTATTAAAACTCAAGTGATGGCTGGTTCACAGCTTAACAACACAAATTTTTCAAGACAACAACTACTCTAAGCATCTCATTCTTAGTTGCCCTTCAGCATCACGGGGAAAATAATAGATATTGCTTAACAAAAGGGGCTAGGGAATAATGACCATCAATAAAAGGGAACAGGAATGGCACCCTGTCTGAAATACAATTAATGGCAGAACTAGGAGTAGAGCCTCAGTCCATTCATGGCATACATGCAACAGGTCACCGACCACTGAATTCTAGTATTCAGAGATTGCATTTGGAGGGATATAGTAGTAATTGCTGAGGCGGCTGAAGCGAGCAAGTCTTCCCCCTTCCATCCTCACCATGTTCTACAGAGGCGCCATTGAGAGTGTTCTGACCAGCTGCATCACTGTCTGGTATGGCAACTGCAACATATCCGACCGCAAGCACCTGCAAAGGATAGTGAAGACAGCAGAGAACATTATTGGGGTGCCTCTCCCTTCACTACAGGACATATTTTACAAACGCAGTGTCCGCAAGGCCTGCAGCATTGTGCAGGACCCCTTACACCCCTCACATGGACTTTTCACATTTCTGCCGTTCAAGAGACGATACTGCAGCATCAAAGCCAGATCTGCCAGGCTGCAGGAGAGTTTTTACCCCCAAGTTGTTAGACTCCTTAACACCATGCTGCCACCTGGGATCTTTCACACGGCCCCAACCAGCTCTAAAAACAGAACTTTTATACATGAAAACCACTTTCCTGTGAAGACGAGTGTGCAGGTAAAAAAGAACTGAAAATCTCATTCTGACCTTGAAGGATTTTGATGTTCTTGATATCATTCTGCTGTGAAACATTCTGACCTGTCATTGTTTACACATGTCTTCAACAATTATTACCATACACTGATAATTTCTGTATTATCTATATTGATTATTTATTTATTTATTATATTACATATCTATTGACTATATTTATGTATCTAGATTGCAAATACCATACATTGCATCAATATTCATATTGCTTATTACACATCAATATTGCTTCTACTTCTTTGTTTTGTCTTTGCACAATGTCTTGTCTTGTTTGTGTTTTAATTTTAAATCTTAATTTTAATTTTACATTTTTAATTTTAGGGCGGCACGGTGGCGCAGTGGGTAGCGCTGCTGCCTCGCAGTTGGGAGATCTGGGTACCTGGGTTTGCTTCCTGGGTCCTCCCTGCGTGGAGTTTGCATATTCTCCCCGTGTCTGCGTGGGTTTCCTCCGGGTGCTCTGGTTTCCTCCCACAGTCCAAAGACATGGTGGATTGGCAATTCTAAATTGCCCCTAGTGGGTGTGTTTGTGTGTGTCCTGTGGTGGGTTGGCACCCTGCCTGGGATTGGTTCCTGCCTTGTTGGCTGGGACAGGCTCCAGCAGACCCCCGTGACCCTGTGTTCAGATTCAGTGGGTTAGAAAATGGATGGATTTTTAATTTTAAGTCTAATTTTAATTTTTTTTATGTGCACTTCATGTTGTTACACTGTGGACCATGGTTGAGATGACAATAAAGTTCACTTTGACTTTGATTTGACTAGTCAATTATGAAGGTGGCAGGAAATGTATGCTGTTATGAAATAAGAATCTGTTTCATCTGGAGAGACAAAGGGTACTTGTGTTTCAATGAGGGAAAGAGTCTATGAAATAGGAGAATTTTTAGCAAATATTTATGGATGGACATTTTTTATGTTTTGCTTCCTTAGACTTATTTTTTATGGTTTGAACAAGTGAAACAGGCAGTATTTGTTTTAGTTTATAAGACACAATGAACCTGAGAATCACTCAGGCCTGAAACTGTGTTTGTTGTTAAGTTACTTTGTGCCTGGGTGGTTAATAAGTTAAACTACTGCTTCTCTTTCAGAATATTGTGATTGTGTATTTGCTGTTAAGATCATGCTCACTTTGTAAATATTTATATATCATATATTCATGTTAAATGTGATTTTATAAAAAATATGATACATGTGTTTTATGGAATAAATGTTGTTTTATGGTATACTTATTTTTCATGGTCAGAATATTATTTGACAAATGACAGTCTTCATTGCTGTTAACATTAGTGGAAATGGAAACAGTCCAAAATCAAATATTTGCTACATATTTTTTTCCATCAATCAGTACTTTTTTCTTTTTTATTCCTTTAGAATAGCCAGGAATTTGTATTTAGAAGGTCATAAAGATGTGTTTTATTGTCCAGAAGAGAGAAGGTTATTGTTTAAATCGTTTTTACAGAAATATGCAAGGTCATATTGGTCTATCTATTGTCTTGACTAAGTAACGGAAGGATACTGTGAAAGAATACATACTTTTTCTATATTAAGACAAGAAAAATGACTGTAGAAGTTATACCTCATGTTGAGTTAAAAAATAACAATGGCAGCAGCCTGAGTATCAGCTGATGCAATACAGACAGGACATTAGAACAATCATGATGAGAGCAAGCTATACAGCCCAGTAAACATGCTGATGCTATTCATCTATCTATGGCTTAGTTTGTGAAGAATAACCTAATAAGTGTCCAACCATGTTCCCTTGCTCTTGTTGAAGAATGCATTTCAAAGCAACTGCTTGGAACCATTGAAGTAATTCCCCTTATAGTTTTAAACTCTTCAATCATATCATATAGTAATCTCTGTTTGCTTAAACTGAAAAGTTTCACCTTCTTCAATCTTTCCTAATAGGTCATACCTCTCAGTTCAGGTGTTGGCCAAATTGTACTTCTCTGGACTCTCTCTGCTCATGCAGCATCTTTTTAGTAATATGGAGACCAACACAACATTGTACTCTAGATGAGGCCTCATTATATAACTTAAATATAATCTCTCGTGATTTTTACTGCACACATTATGATACACTATATAACCTGAAATCCAATTAGATTTCTTGATTGCTTCTGTGCACAATCATGATATAAACAGAGATTATTCTACTATGGTTCCTAGATCCACCAGAAAAAGTCTAATAAGAAAGAAGACTTCTAAATCTACAGATTAATGAAGATGTTTTTATTTTATGCCAGTTTTCTAAAAGAGAGGCAAACTGGGATTGACAATATACAGAAGATATTGGGATGAGTTTACAAAGAAGATCAAAGGCAATATTTCTTCAAAAGGTTTGATTGATTGATTGTAGTATCCTGTAATAGTACAATTTTAGATGACTCAGGTGCCGCCGCAAGTGGCAGCCTTTCTAGCAGCTCTGTGTACTACTTTATCTTTTTACCTTTTTATCTGTTTCTATTATCTATTTTATCTATTTCACTGATCACTCCTACCACTTTCTTTTATATGGACTCGTTCCCTGGACACTTTTTACTACTTGGACATGGATTTTTACACGCCGAGACTTGTCTATTCAGGTAGTCAACTTCAAGCGCTGAGAACAAATGCCCGCGCTGGTGTGGTTCCCTATTTACCTGACAAGGTAAGAAGGTGGGATCATGGCAGCAGAGTCGGAGCTAAGCTAAAGGTGAAGTGGCTTGCGAGAAAGTGGCGATACAAGCCTTCGGTGCCTTCTGTGATCCTGGGAAATGTGAACTCACTACCAAATAAGATTGATGAACTGGCCGTGCTGGTGAAAAATGTCAGGACCTACAGAGAATGCAGTTTGTTTTGTTTTTGTGAAACGTGGCTAACAACTACCATCCCAGATGCTAATGTGGAGCTACCCGGGTTTAGCACAGTTAGAACGGACAGAGACACAAATATCTGCGGGAAGGAGGAGGACTTGCTCTCTATGTGAATACAAGGTGGTGCCACTCTGGACATGTAAATGTCAAAATCTTCACTTGCTGCAGGGACATTGAACTGTTGGTCGTAAATTTCCGACCCTATTACTTGCCCAGAGAGTTTGGACATGTCATTGTTGTTATTGTGTACATCCCTCCTCGGGCAGACGTGGAGACAGTGAGTGACATCATCCATTCTGCTGTTGCTAAGTTACAAATGCAACACCCCGAGGTGCTTGTGCTAATCGCTGGAGACTTTAACCATGTGACACTGTACAAAACATTACCTGCCTTCTCCCAGTATGTGGATTGTAACACCCAGGGAAATAGGACTATTGACCTACTGTATGCAAACGTTAAAGACGCATACAGCGCCACCCTGCTGCCTGTGCTTGGGAAAGCAGATCATAACCTGCTTCAGCCTCACTACACACCCAGAGTGAGGGAGCTACATACAACCACACGCTTATTCAGGAAGTGGTCCCCTGAGGCAGAGCAGGCTCTGAGAGACTGCTTTGGAACTACAGACTGGGATATCCTGCAGGGATCACATAGTGAGAACATTGAGGAGGTTGTTGACTGCACTACTGACTACATCAACTTCTGTATGGACATTGTAGTTCCAGTAAGAATAGTACGCTGCTATGCTAACAACAAGTCATGGATTACAAGTGACATCAAGGGCCTTTTGAACCAGAAGAAAAGGGCTTTTAAAGGCGGTGATCAACATGAGCTCAAGTGCGTGCAGAAGGAACTCCGAGTCCAGCTCAGGGTGGCAAAGGAGCAGTACAGGAGAAAACTGGAGCAGAGGTTGCAGAATAACAGCATGAAGGAAGTGTGGGATGGGATGAAGATCATCACTGGCTGCAGCTTGAAGCGGGGTGCCACCATCGAGAGAGATGTGGAGGGAGCAAACCAGATAAACAACTTCTTTAACAGGTTTGACCACCCTAACCCACTCTCACCTCGGAGTACTGCACCCTCCACCCATCGTTCTACTAATACCAGCATAGGAGAGAATTTCCCCCCACCCACAATTACAGCAGCCCAGGTAAGCAGAGAGCTGAGAAGACTGCAAAGCTGCGGGTCCAGATGGAGTATCGCCACGACTGCTGAAGGCCTGTGTGCTGGAGCTGGGGAGTCCTCTACAGCGCATCTTCAACCTCAGCCTGGAAGAGGGGAGAGTCCCGAGGCTTTAGAAAACATCTTCCATCACCCCAGTCCCAAAGGTATCACGTCCTGGTGAGTTGAATGACTTCCGGCCTGTCGCAGTGATGTCACATGTGATGAAGACCATGGAGCGGCTGCTGCTTCACCACCTGAGGCCACAGGTCCACCACGCCCTCGACCCTCTGCAGTTTGCAAACCAGGGGAAGGTGGGAGTGGAGGATGCCATCTATATGTTACACCGATCCCTCTCCCACTTGGACAGAGGCAGTGGTGCTGTAAGAATTATGTTTCTAGACTTTTCTAGCGCCTTCAACACCATCCAACCTCTGTTCCTTAGGGACAAGCTGACAGAGATGGGAGTAGATTCATACCTGGTGGCATGGATCGTGGACTATCTTACAGAGAGACCTCAGTATGTGCATCTCGGGAACTGCAGGTCTGACATTATGGTCAGCAACACAGGAGCGCCGCAGGGGACTGTACTTTCTCCGGTCCTGTTCAGACTATATACATCGGACTTCCAATACAACTCAGAGTCCTGCCACATGCAAAAGTTCGCTGACGACATTGCTATCGTGGGCTGCATCAGGAGTGGGCAGGAGGAGGAGTATAGGAACCTAATCAAGGACTTTGTTAAATGGTGCGACTCAAACCACCTACACCTGAACACCAGCAAAACCAAGGAGCCCCTCCTGGACCCCGTGATCATCAGAGGTGACTGTGTGCAGAGGGTTCAGACCTATAAATGCCTGGGAGTGCAGCTGGATGATAAATTAGACTGGACTGCCAATACTGATGCTCTGTGCAAGAGAGGACAGAGCTGACTATACTTCCTCCAACATCTGCAATAAGATGCTGCAGATGTTCTATCAGACGTTTGTGGCGAGTGCCCTCTTCTACACAGTGGTGTGCTGGGGAGGCAGCATAAAGAAGAAGGACACCTCACACCTGGACAAACTGGTGAGGAAGGCAGGATCTATTGTAGGCATGGAGCTGGACAGTTTGACATCTGTGGCAGAGCGACGGGCGCTCAGCAGGCTCCTGTCAATCATGGAGAATCCACTGCATCCACTAAACAGTATCATCTCCAGACAGAGTGGCAGCTAAGAATCTATCTATCTATCTATCTATCTATCTATCTATCTATCTATCTATCTATCTATCTATCTATCTATCTATCTATCTATCTATCTATCTATCTATCTATTTGAGGGTTGAAACAGCATAATTATGACCTATCACTACTTGAGCAAGGCTCTTAACCTGCAATTGCAGAGCGCTTTGAGTAGTGAGAAAAGCGCTATATAAATGCAAAGAATTATTATTATTATGACTTTAAATAGGTATCTTACTCTTTGATGTACACCTCTGTAACAGTTAATAATCGAGCCTATTATACAATTGCAAAGAGTTTTATTAGAAAAATCTGTAGCATATTAACCACCTGATGAGTAAAAATAAAGAACTATTACACTAGGTTGAAGACAAAGATTTAAAGGAATACAAGAAATTCATAAAACCGTATCACCACTAAAAATGTTTGTAGTCTGTTGGATAGGTTTTCAAGTGTATGCAATATAAGACACAAAACAAAAAGAAGAGGTTGGGAGGTTTTTGTGTACACACAGCTGAGGGATGACCTGTTGAATAATTTAATTAGTTCACATCGTGTTAATGTGTAAGTGTAAAATATCTGAACACCAAATATTCTGTCATAATTGAGTTTTATATACAATACCATCCACTACTGGAATTTGGCTTGAGAGTGAGAAGATACGTATTTTCTGGAAAATGTACATGAATAACTGGAAATAGGAAAGTGGAGAGGAGGTTCTGCAGTAGTGCGCTGTTTCTAAGAAAGGTTGGAGATGTTACAAACAGGCAATTGTGCTTTATATATGGATTAAGTATTAAGCTAAAATAGAAATGTCAAAAAGAGCATTACTTACACTTGAACATCCAAAAGAGCATTAATAGGGTTCAAGAAGGCAATATATATCTCAAAATAAAGATTTAATCCGTATCATAAATGGATGCTGGCCAAACATGGTTTAAAAATACATGTATGGATAAAAGGATTATGTAGAAATTCTAATATGGCCAGGTTTAGTGGAAGGAAAATAGTTAAAAAAATTATGAAGCAATCAGCCCAAGTGGGCATAACAGAAAGTCCTTCTGTGAGATTAAAGAAAGAACATAAAGATATTTCTAGAGAGCATTCAAGCTTGTTTGTTATTGGGAAAAACCTTGTGAAGCCCAGAGTATCTGAATTAGAGACACCTACAGGCGTTAAATTTTACATTTTCTATGATAACTCGAATCCTTTTTTATAATGCACCTCTACAGTATGTTCCAGATATGTATTAAAAATATCTTCAAAACTCCACACTTTCTGAAACTTTAATTTTTTAAACTTTATTTAGTTAAACTTTATTTTTGGACTGCCAGACAATGCCATGTTGTGATTCAGTTTGATAATCTCTTTCAAAAACTCAAAGCTACCTTGCTTAATTTTACTTTATTACCTTACCAGGCCTAAATAATGACTATATTTTCACATTAAAAGGATCACATCTAGTATTCACTTTTAAATGTTACATTAAGTCTGCCCTTTACACCAAAATATAACAGCAAAGCAAAGCTTTCAGAATTTCAATTTTACATATGTGACATCAAGACACTTAATGTGTTTTCATCTGGAAAACAAAAGCCACATTTTTCAGCATGAAAAGAATATTTTCTGAACCAATAACAAGTAAAGCCTTTTTACCCAATTTCTTGTAATCATTCTCGTACAAGTCCATTCTTGATAGTTAAAATTAGAAATTACCATGGCTTCAAGTATCGACTAATTACACTACAGAAAAGATGCACTTATGCTTACTCATAGTATTCAATGAACTCTACTGAAACAATGTTGTAAAAAGTGTTGAGAGGTTTTTATGCTGTTGAAAAAATGAAAATTTTATAAGCACTGAACCTAACCCTTTCTGTCTATTCAACTCTTTAACATAAAGAGCAGAAATAGCATGTGAGAGTTTGTAAAACATACTGGAGTGAAACAATACAATACCATTAATGATTATGAACTTGCAAGTGTGATTTAACAAATCAAATTCTTCAAATACTGTATGCTTTTGTCATACTGCAGAAGTAGAAACTGAATTAACTGGCACTACAGCAACAAAGTAACACTAAAATCGTTTGGAAGCTTTAGACATGACTAAACTTTTAATTATTATTAATGTGAAATTGTAAGATTATGGCTATCTGCGTTATAACAATCTGTTTTAATTAAGTAATATTTTAAATATATTAATTTATAGTTAAGACAGTATTCCACTTATACATTTTTACAAATATTAAATAGTAAAAGAAATTATGAAGTCATGGAACATTTATATATTCAATAAATATTAAGAGTCTACACATTCTAATAGGCACCTCAACTTTTGTTAAAGTAAATATAGGCTGAAATTAAAACCCTTTCATCTGTTACAAGATATTATAAACCAATACATCTCACACTTAATTGACTTGCAACCCTGTTTTATCTTTTTAATTTGATTTATAACCCACAAGCAGCAATTGAGAACCGGGTTTGGTTTGTCCTCATTGGTGAAATGAGTGCATTTGCAAGAGCAAGGTGGGTAGTTGGCGAGTGCCCCCTTTGGTAAAGGAAGGGGGATCCAACTTATTAAAACAAGTGCAGTTATGCAATGCTCCCGCTTTAGTGTCCCGCCGTAACCCAATGACAGCAAACCATTAGTTGAGAAACACTTTTGTAAGCAGCAACACTTCAGTGAAAATTATATAAGATATATATGACCCTGTATTAGGATATAGCGGGTTGGAAAATGACTGACTGACTAATTTTTGGGAATCAGAGGGTTATATTAGAAAATGTCTTGCTTGTAAATAAACCAAAATGTAGGAATACAGGAAGCAACAGGTTCACAGAAGCAAAGGCCAAGTTGATTTCTAAGGAGGGTAAAATAAAAAACACTTCCTTGAAGACAATAAGTAGACTAGTTAAACTTAGTTCAAGTCTTCTTTTGTTTACTGCAACAACAGTTGGACTTGCGGATCATCCCTTGCTAGTATTGTACTACATAGTCTTGTATTCAATTAGCAAAATCAGACTAGAAGTCCAGTAAATTTTGTTTTGATGTCTCATACCCAGACACATAGAAAGCAATTTATTTGTACTGCTGGGTTTTTATTTGCAAATACAGAGTCATCATTTATCATTACTTTATTTTCAGCATCAACAGACATCCTACTGGGTTCTGTGTACCCACTGTGAGTCAGAATTGTTGATCTGTATTTTCAGGATTGTTATACTGTTTTCACCACTCACTGATCGAAGGAACAGTAGGAATAAAAAATCAAATTTAAAAAATAAATAAATAATATTTTCCATTAGTCCGGAAACTGTTAAGAGTCTTATTAGTATTATTATCTTCAATTTACATATCTTTCTGATCAAATCACTTGTAAAAATATTTTTCTAATGAATGCATACATTTCAATATACTAATTTAATTAACATTTCAAGCTTTTGCAAATATATCTTAAAAATGTAGGAAAATATAGGTGTTTTCTAAATATGTAGGATACTGAGAAATTAATTCCTGTATTAATTTCTAGTAGGATTGACCGCTGCAATGCAGGGTTCACTGGCTGTTCAAATCATACTTTATACACTTTGCAGTTATTTCAAAATGCTGCTGAAAGAATTATTACAAGAACCTGAAAATACACACACATAACTCCTGTTCTCAAGTCTTTACAGTGGCTCCTAGTTAAGTTTAGAGCAGATTTCAAAATTCTCTTTTTAATATATAAAGCCTTAAATGGCTAAGGCCCTGGTTACTTATCTGAACTTATCATTACTTACAAGCCTGAGCACACATTATGATCACAAGATGCCAGTATGATTATGATCTCAAGGACTAACAAAATAACAGTGGGAGTTCAAGCTTTTAGCTACAGAGCCCTGATGCTGTGAAGTGGTCTGTCTGCTACTATAAGAGGAGCCCCTTCAGTCTCAGCTTTTAACTCCCAACTGAAGATTCACTACTTCAGTTTAGCACTACCACTCACATCTACAGTTACTCCCAGTTTAGAATAAAAACTAATAGCATCAGATCCCTAGGGTGGTAGTATATATTGTGATCATGACTGAGAGAATAAAAGTGAAAAAAAAAAACTGTAACTTTCACAAGTCCTATAAATGTACACCGTCTGTTATAGACGCAAACCAAATGTATGTGTGTACTGTATAATATTAACAATAAGAGCAGCTCACTACTAAAAACAGCAAATACAGGAGGCAGACGGGATCAAACCAAGGACTCTTGATTACAAGTCAGCAAATCTTACCGCTACGCCACAGAAGCTGTTGTATCCTCCTTGAACCTTTTGTGAAAGTGTTTATTTGATCTTTGGACTTTAGGCTTCACACATCATATAGTTTATGCCAACATTTTGTCATTTACTACTAAAATATGACAAACGTTTCTATTTTAACAATGCGTTTACACAGATTATTGTAGAAATGGTACACACATGAAATGCTTGTGTTCCAAATAACGATCTATTATTTCCACTCTAAAACTCCAGATAATCCCAGATAATCAATCAAGGCATGAGCTGGGAGAACATTGTGCACGTTCTGCGGCGGTGGGGGATGGAATAGCAGGCTGCTGGCTGCTTGTCTTAATCAGCACATTTACAGGACAAAAGACGCTGAGGGAGAGGTGTGAACGGATTTAAGGTGGGCCAGATCTACGAGTTTTTTTGTAGGCTCTGGTAATTCTAGTGTTAAAGGCCATTGAGGCATTCCTTGTGTGATTTGGGCTATGTAAGAAATAAATTGTTGTTGTTATGTTACTGCATATAACTGTAAAAAAAAATGGTGCATTACAGAATACACTTACCATATTATGTGTTAAAAGTGGGCTTCTTGCAGGGTCAGTGCTCACCTTTCCTGAGACTGTGAAGGAAGACACTATTCATGTGGATGGTTTTTATAATACTTTGCAACTGATTGATTTCAGTTAAGAGCCCTGAAATTTTTGTCATGGTGAACACAAGCTGAAAAAACTGAAAGTTATAGCTGGGTATTTTACTTAGTTAGAAAGTGCAGCTTTTGATTCCCTTGGAAATTGACTATAAGTTTGAATTATTATTATTATTATTTATTTGGCAGATGCCTTTATCCAGGGCAACTTACAAAGCAACTTATAATACATACAAGAATGAAACATCAAAAGCAAAAGAAAACAAGATTAAAAAGTAAGCACAAGGGAGTTGAACTACTACATAATTATACCTATAGCCAGAGTAACACAAAAAGCAGTATCTTAAACACTTTGTCAGTGCAACCGCAGCTATCTTGTAGTAAAGAAACTTAGCAGTTCCAAAATATTTAATGAAAAGGTGCATTTTCAAAAGAGTCCTAAACACAAGTAAATTGGGTGAAGTTTAAATAGATAAAGAGATATCATACCATGGTCTTGTAGCATGAATGGAGAAACATTGTCCAGTCTTGGCAAGTCTAACAAGATTAGGGACGGTCAGCAGACAGGCTGTGGCAGAACAGAGAATTCTTGAAGGGACATAAGGAGAGACCAAGGATTGGAGATACTGAGGAGCATTTTGAGCACAAAGAGAGGAGAGTAATTGCCTTTTATGATAACATTTTTTTTCTTTTTTTTTCAAAAAGAGTTCTCTAAATTCACCTGAAACTGACTCATGAAGCTTTTAATTCAGTTACTCTTTTTCTAAAACTTTTGATAAAGAGCTCAGTTTAGTTGCAAAAATGGAAATTGTGAGATTTTTTAAATTTGGTTTTTATTCAGTTTTATTCTTGAACAAAATCATACTTGTTTTGTTGATTCGTTAGAGACTCAAATCAAATGTATGTTACATTACTGGGTTCTTTGAGTTAATAGAGTTGCTTGTGTTAAATTATATGGGATGCTAAGGACTTAGTACAAAATGATTTCCACTCTTGTGAGTCTGTTTACAGTGTGCATTAAACAGTGACAGTGTTAGATGGTTATGCGTGAACACCTTAGTTAGTTTTAATTGACTTGCAGTTCAGTGCATCTTTAAGTAACTATACATGTTCAACATTAGATAAATTGGTATTGCTTTTATCTGTTTCTTATATTTTTTAATGAATTTTCATAGTGAGAAAGAGAAAAAAAAATCATTTGCTGGTATTGATAAAGTTAAAGCATAAATGTAAAAGCCAGATAAACTGGTGCATGTCAGAACAGCTAACCATCTATGTAACAGTTGGCCTTAAACATGGTGTAATAAAAAAGGAAGAAGAAAGAAAAGAAACAGAAGCAAAATTGGAAGATTTAGAAACAGACTAAAGAATAATGCAAAAAACATCTGTTAAGGAGAAAATTGTGGCTTATCTAAAAATTCATTGTACTCAAAAATTAGACACAGTTGTTAAATATTTATGCCACAGAGAATGGAGTACATAATGATATTATTTAATATTGTAAGAGCTTCAAATGGCATGAAAGTCATAGACACTGGCTTTTGAGAGAAATGAGCTTTTGCAGCTGTGATGTACCATTATTTCTGATTAACCATTTCCTTGGATTTTCTTAACAAATGTACTGATATGACTAAATACAAACATAAAGTCAAATAACATTCTTTATATAATGCTAATTACGTAAGCTTACTGCTGACTATAGGCAGCCCTTTTTTAACTAGTCTATTAAATACAATAAAATTCTATCTATCTATCTATCTATCTATCTATCTATCTATCTATCTATCTATCTATCTATCTATCTATCTATCTATCTATCTATCTATCTATCTATCTATCTATCTATCTATCTATCTATCTATTGTAGTAAAAAGGAATCGACAAAGAAACTCAAGAAGAGTTGGGGAATTGTCCCCTTATAACCTCCAGTGGCCTTGTGAAAAAATAAATGTGAAAGTTATCAAAAACACAAGAAGCTGACAAAATACAGAGGTTGGTTGTGGCTTTTTATAGAAAATGGCGACCAGAAGGAAGTATAGTTGGAAGTGACGTCATAACAGAAAGACGGAAGTGACATCATCGGGATGGGACTGGAAGTGACATTATCATGATGTGATCGGAAGTGACGTCATCAGGATGAGACCAGAAGTGATGGCATCAGGATGGCACAAACAGCTAATTGACCAGTATAGCATTATATAACAGCAAACAGTTAAATTACCTTTTTGCCATTCCTTGCAGTTTGTGTATGCTTACCTTATACTCATGTTTCCAGTCTGAAATACATGAGTGAATCTGTCCTCAATTAGATTATTACACTCAGTAACAGCGTTGGAAGCAAAGTCATCATTAAAGTGGACACATTTAACAGCAGGGTTTCCATTTGCCATTGGGGCATAACCAAAATTTTCAGTGCCAACATCAGACTATGGCACATTTTGCACTTCTGTTCTTCTTGCTAATGAAACCTAAAACAACTGTTTATCGAGGCATTCTTCACATTTCCCTCCAAGACACAGCCCAACAGCAGTGATGTGTGATTAGCGAATGATTCATTCTTTTTGAGCGACTGTTTTCAGTAACTTATTCGAATCAATTCAATGCAGCTCAACAGGAGTGCAAAGCAACTTCAGTAAGTTATTAGTTGATAGCCTCCTGTTAAAAGTCACGTGTTTTGAGTGCCTGTGTTTGGTAACATTTCAAATCAATCTTGTTTTCTATACCTTATTTTGGGGATGCACACTGTATAATTACCATCTGTATATTTGATTTCCAAATATTTTTAAAGAGATAAATTAACTTTTCTAGTCATAAAGTTAACACGAGTGATTTTGTTGTGTAAGATCAGCTGGTGTTTAAATCAAGGAATATGTGTATTAAAATGCATGAATGCAGTTTATACTATTTTCATTTAAAGGAAAAAAAATGTAAAAACCTAAGTAACAGGGAGGGAGAGCCAGGAAAGTTGGGGCAATTACTGCCTCTACTTTACAATAAACTCTGGTATTTTCATTTCTTAAGCCTATTCTACAACTACAACAATCACACTGTCCCTTTGATATCTGCATTTTGTAGGTTACAACATTAGAACAGTTTTTGAAAAAATGAATCTATTTAAATGAACAAACTCAGTTTCTCCAAAATATCATCAAGCCATTATCTGAAGATCCCTAAAGTACCACTCTTTACCTCATTGCTTAGTCATTTATTTCATCTGCCTGTGGTTCTTTGTGTGCCGTAATGTTAATGACAGACCTATCATCGAGTGCCATCGAGTGCCATATCAACATCTCATCAAGTCATTTTAAACAATTTATGTTTATTTAACATTTATCTTTACATTAATTTATTTGTTCATTGTGTATCTGGAGATTTTGGATCATGCAGTTTCTTTGTACCTTCAGGTTCATTTTGGTTAATTGATTATATTTCAAGTCATTATTTTATTATGCTATTCTGTTTAATTATGCCTGTTCTGGCTCAGAGTGCTATTTGTTGGCAGTTACCTTCTGAGTTGCTAATACATGACAATCTGAAGGAGTCTCTCAGCAATAACTGTAATATTGGCATGTACAGTGTTAAGACAAAATAGTACTCAGGATAGTATTCTGCTGCCATCTAACAGATAAAATAACATCATGCTGAAAAAAAAATCATTAATATTTCTATATGTTTTGCCACTCTATTATAACTCATCAATATTTATGAATCGGGTGGAGCCTTCAACCAACACACACAAAACCATGTAAATGTAAAAATGTAAAGAAAGTTTTAGAACAAACTGAAAATTAACCATTAACTGAATACAACCAATAATGGCGATAATGTGAATTGGTCATCGGATGTTGCCACAGATAGTGAAACTGATACATATGGCACCGTATGAACGAACCACGATAAGCTTGGTAAATTCAGTCACATGAAGCTTCAGCTTAGCAAAAGATAAAATGAGTGTGATCAAGTGGAAGGACAAAAAAGACATTAGACCCTAAGCACTGTTCACAATGCAGCAACTATCAATGTTCATGGCAGGGGAAATGTGGAGAAAACTCAGTAACTTTTGCACTGTGGTAGCCTACATTAACCCAATCCAGACTTGATCAGGTAGATCAAGCACTGATTTTCTACCCTCTAATGTGAAAGCAACAGAAAAAATATTTTAAGAAAAGCACATAAAGAAATATGCTTCTATTGTCCCAACTGTTATACTTTGAATCTGAAACCAATGATAATGTTCCTGAAGATACTGTAAGCCAGTGGATGAGGACAAAACACACAAACATAGCAAGTAGTAGGTGTAAAAGTGCCTTGGTGCTTTTATTAAAACAGTCAAAAACATTGTCCAAATATATAGTGCAGGGCTCCAGTCCAATAAATAATTAATCCAATAAAATGAAGGTGTTCAGTGGAGGTTAAAATTGTTCAAATAAATACTCCTTTATATGCAAGATTAAAACATATCAGGAATTTATCCTTTAAAATGAAGTCCCTGGTGCATCTCATTGAAAATGTACAGTACATCTCCTCAGCTAACCCTAAGTGGGTCATTGCAGCTGAGGGGATGACTAACCGGCAGTTCAGCCCACCTTCTGTGCCTGCTCCTAGGCTTGGACCCCTGCAGCATTTTGTGGCTCTGGCAGGGCACTATGCCAAGCATCTGACTCCCGCTGGCAGGCTTGCACCCATGTTGTTCATGACTCGCCTGCAGAGCCTTCCAATTCCCCTGCAGCCACGCAGCCTCTCTCCAGCCTTATGTGGCAAGTTTCTCCAACTGAGTAGTGCATCACTCTCCACCTCCCAGATTGCACAGCTGGAGTGACCTCCTTCAGCCCCTGAGCGGCGGTTGCACATTCCCTAAGGGACTTCCACCCAGCTGCCTGCCTTCTCTCGCTGTCATTCACCTGCACTGGCTTCTTCCGCTTACTGCCTTTCTCTCTCCAATCCTCTCTTTAACCTCTGTACTTTTTTCTTTCGTTTTTCCTTTCCCCCTTTTTCCCATGCTGCTTTTCCCGTATGTGTCTCCATGGATGCAGTGCCTCAATAGTGCACCCCAGAAAGCCGATGAAGGAATTGAGAGAGACCGTACCCTCATGTGCAGGTGTGTCTCACCCCAGTTACGTCACCAACCTCCCACAGCTGAGCGAACACGCACACCCACGGAGATTGAGACAGCCATTCAGTTATTTATTCATTTAAAAACTGCAAGCCTTTTTCTGAGCCATGGACCCACTATACCACATAGACAAGAAATTTTATAAAATTCATTGGCAGGTGCAGAATTCACATAACTATATATTCACAGGTCTGCAGACACTCAGTATAAATAAATTAAATTCTGGACTTTATGCTTTCTGCCTGTTTTATGCTTAACTTTTACAAATTTCTATGAGGTGTCTTCACTGGAATTCACAATATTTGTGGCACTCAACTCAGTCTGGCGACCTCCTTCAGGGTCATATTTTTATGGCTTTTCTTCTTTGTTTCTTCAGGTTCTCTTGTTTCAACACAAACTCAGAAACACACACACACCTGAGCTGTCTAATAATCACTAATTGCTCTTGATTGCCTGTGTGCCACTTACTGGGCTGAGATATGCAACAGAAGTTAAAATAAATGTTACCATGGTAATGTCATTGCTAATAAAGTTCTTAGAAGGTCACTTCAGATCTCCCACCAGACAACTAAAATTAGAGCGTCGGGTAACAGCATGAACAAAAATTGTTAGTGGTACAGGGAACTTAATGCCCTTCATATTTACAAAGGCTTTATTGTGTAGGACAAGTTAATTTAAAACAATTCAACAGATATTTCTTTATTAACCAAGGCCAGATTATCCAAGCCTGTGTAATAAGGGACCAGTTCTGTATTCCTAGAGTCCCTTACTCTTAATAGCAGTGCAAAAAATGCCAAATCACTTGAAATGAGGAATTTTATTTTGTTTTATTGCATAACAAATGACTGCCTGTTGACTCTTTCTCAACAGTTTTTACAAACAGTCAGATTAGGAGCTTTCAACCAGGAATCAAAAATACCACTGTTTTCTTATTCCAGGGATAAGGATAATGCTTTACAACTGGATGCAGGCATTTAATTCCCATCAATGGTCCACTCAGTTGTCAACTGTCTACAATCTTCACTCGGCAGTCTGGTGTTCCTGGAGGCAGATCCGTCAGGCTGATATGTGTGCATAACACTTATAAATGTCACCAGCTAACATTTTTTGTGTTTTACTCACCAGCCCTTTAACAAATGGAGCATTCCAATATTTTTCTGTATATCTGAGACCCTCGCTTTCATAGAAATCCATCAGTCTTTGTGTGGGGTATGAAAACAAGAGGCACCTGCTCCCAACCAATTGTCAGCATTGACAGACTTCAGTGTTAAAAGATAGAACTTGAGGGTCACAGCAAGAGCACTGTCGGACAGAGTGGTGGGGTCGAACCACACCTGAGCAAGGAGATTCATGTTCAGCCCCTGTGAGTCCTTTTAAGTTTCCTTCTGTTTATGTATTGCACTGCTTTCGAGGAGAGATACACTGATATATTACTATATTTATGTAACAATTGAAGAACCTCTTCAGTTACCTACATATTTATTTAAAAACTGGGCAATTTAAAGACAATCTTTAAAATTGGAATTGGTGTTTTTAAATTTCCCATTGGGATTAATAAAGTATCTATCTATCTATCTATCTATCTATCTATCTATCTATCTATCTATCTATCTATCTATCTATCTATCTATCTATCTATCTATCTATCTAATAATATTAACCTTTCTGGGTCCTGTAGCCCTCAGTTTAAAAATCATTAGCTTAGAATAGCAAGGAGTGCCGATTAAAACGATTAAGAAAAAAATTTATATCTTTCAAAAATTAATCACATACTGTATGTTAACATGTTTACTTTGACAGCTCTCTTTATTATCTTCTGATCCAATTATAATCCAAAATATGGTGTGCTTGAGCTTGTCCAGAAACATTGGAGAAAATGTTTAGGTTTAATTCAGTTATAGAAGGCAGTCTGTTGACCTGATTAAATACATTTCAAAATATATGCTGTAAATGTATTGTTTTTATTGTGATAAAATTGAAGTGCCAATATTCTAGCAGTAATTTATGCTATTGTGATTTAATGTGCTCTTGTTAAACTATTGTGTTATACTTGCTCCTATTTCTATGGATATTTCTGTTTCCATAGTGCATTACTTTTGTTCTTCATGTCAATTCTCACCAGAGCTTCTCCTAGCAACTTTTTCATAATTATTTTAAAATGTTCTTCTATTTATGAGTCATTCTGATACTAAGATGTAACATTGTAAAGCATGTTATAATGTTGCATGCTGTAAATGGTTCTATATAAAATGACAAAATGGTTATCTGTGCTGTTTTGGCCTATCGATGTTTTTGTTGTTTGATGTTTAAAATGTAAAGGTACACAGAAGGAAAAGGAAGATAAGTAATAGAACTATTGTCTACTAATGTTGCAAGCTTTAAAGGGTCAATTTAATGCACTAAAAGTGCTGTGATAGAATGAATCAAGGAGAGAATAAATCCAAATTAAACAAAATGCAGTATAGTAAAACACAAAAGGGAATGTAATAAATTTTGATATCTTTTTAAGATTCAAAAAATCAATTATTTTTTAAAACTAAAGTTAACTTGGAAAGGTTTAAACCCCCAATACTCTTTGTACCCAAAGTGTCAAGAGTTTAAACATTTTTAAGCTGTCCACTTTGTCAGAGATATCACCAGTGGCACATGCCACTCGGGAAGGATTGCAAGGACACCAGAGGGGCAGAGTTGTTTGGTTAATCTCACTCCAATCCTTTTTTTCTCATCAATCATGAGTAAACTCTAACTCCACCAAATGTCAACTAATTTGCCAGCTCCTATCTGCATCTCAAAAGAGAATTGTAAATAGTTCAGCAAAACAACATTCCCCGGGATTATTTCATGAAGTAGGCTTGCTGATTAAGCTAAAATACCTTACAACAGTTCTATTTACAAGCAGGTTGATAGGAATATATCCTTTCTTTTTAACTTCCTCCATGTATATTAAGTTATACCTTGCTCGTCTTTTTGAATAAAAGCATATCTCTATGATCAGACTGGATAATGGCAAAAAGGAAGTCTCCATCCCAATAAGATGATGGAGCCTTTATAGGCCAGTTGGTTCCCCAACAAAGTTTAATTTGGCCATTTACCGTTTTTGAATGCGAGGTATATTATAACTCCAGGATTTATGAAGTCATGCAATAAATTCTACTGTAGCCTACAAATTGCCAGTGAAAGTCTCAGAAAGGCAGCTACACCATGTGAAATGTGCACTTTGCTCTCAAACTAACAGAGAAAATGGATAATAGTCTCATATATGATTACAGTCAACAACAGGCTGCCCACTCCAGGTGCTTTGAGTAAGCCCCATCGGGAACAAAGAAAGCTGATTTGTTAACAGAAAATCATTCCAATGTATAGAACAAGTGCATATTGAAACTGTTATATGCAATTGTAAATGACAAAACTAATATGGTTATTGATTACACAGAACATTCAGCTGGATATGACTCATTGTCAACACTAGAAATTTGAAAAAAGGATTTGAGCAAAAATAACCATTTGTTTTATCCAATGTTCATGTAAAAATAATTACATTTTATGTTAAGGCAATTTGTCAGCATTTTAGCTGAATTTCATAGTCTTCTTCCTGAAGATTTGGGGTACAGTACATTATTTATTTAGCAATGTGCACTGTTGAAACATTTAATCATTCATTTTAGACCTTCTAACACATTCATTTTATCTGCCATTACCCTAGGCCTTTTGCCCCATTTTCCCAGAGATTCTGGTGTTGTTATTTGATGCCATTGCATTTACAATTGACATTATAGTGTACTGTATTAATTATCTTGCTCAACAAGCATGCTCTAAGTCACTTTTTATTCTAAAATTAAGCTTTTGATATTCATCAATCATTTCCTCTTAACCTACAGTATAACATGTATGGATATGTATATAGTCTGAACGAATCTGATCATTTGTGTTAGTAGCATATTTTAAAACCTGTATAATTAAAAACATTATTGGGTAACTTGAAATACTGAAAAGTTAAAACAGCTGTCATTAAATGTATCCATGACCAGTTATTTGTAAATGTGTGCTTCCTCTTTATATTATTTGCCTACTTAAAAGAATCCTCCACCCCAAATGATGTTTTTTATATGTTGCTTACCCCACATGAATTGTAGTGTTATCAGAAATATTTTTCTTACATTTTCATGGAGAATAGAGAATAAAAAATGGTAATGTACTGTATGGTGACCAACACTGGACCACGATAAACAACAAAAAAAGTCCATGAAAAAAATCCCTTCGTACTCATACCCCTACATCCATGAACCCAAATGCACAGGTAAAGGATGAGGTTACCTAGGTAGTCCTATTAGTGCCCACCTTCTAAAGTATATAGGAATACCCAACATATTCCACAGCAGCTGCCACCTAATGGATTTTATGGGAACTTTCCCAGCCTCCTCCCTCACAACCTTTCCCTCACTTTGATGTCCATAAAATAAATTACTTCAAGGGCACTTTTGATACATCACCCCATCCACTTCCCAGTGTAGGTTCTTTTACAATACGGACTTGTCACGCTTGCCTCACATCCGGTTTGAGAGTTTTTTTTCAACAGCACATCCTTGTCAAATGGAAATTACAACATTCCAATACATTTCAGTCATACGTGAAGGATGAAAAAAAATAAAAGACTGATACCTGTACTTGTATGATGGATTGTCATTTTGGTGGCATGCACACTTCTCAACATTTCCGCATGAAACCTGAAGTAGTTTCAAAGTGTAATTGTTTTATCTCCTTAGTCATGAATAACAGGACACTATATAATGTTCTTATTTTAATGACATTTTGTATTTCCTTTACCAACTGATTTGCATTTAAAAAACACCTGCTGGTCTTCCATTTTGGATCTTTGGTTGTTTGCCTCTATTATCTACTGTATAGTAAAATGCCAAGGTTTGTGGTTGTGTCCAATTTCTCAGAGCAATTTGATTGGTCAGTTTGGCTTTTGTGATGCAATCAAAAGAGGAAGTGTGATTTTGAGAAATGAAAGGAGGAGTAAAGGCATAGGAGGCACACTGAGATTTACCTTCAAAGATGGGCAGTATAAGAGCATAGTGGAGATGAGCAAGACGCCTTGAAATGACAGAGTCTGAGAAGCAGGTTTTACAGGAACGCTCCTGACAGAGGGAGTGACGGTCAAGAGAGGTTCAGACACAGAAGGATACCAAGGAAAGGCATTGAAGGTACACATAGGACAACAGATGTCAAATATTTTTACATTTATTCTTTTATCAATTTTTGATAGGTAGCATGACTTTTATTGTTATAATATAAAAAAAAATGTTTCCTAAAGTTTACTTTTCTTTTCAAAACACAGAAGCCCACTTACTAAAATGACAGATTTAATAGATGGAACATAAATTAGGAAATGATCAAAGGCACAATTTGTGGCAGTTAAGTTCCAAAGTCTTTAGCAAAAATGAAATAATAAATCTTATTGGTTTGGACCATGGCTTGATATTAGGTGTAGATCCATTTCCAAGTGTAAGAACTGGGACTGTCAGTTTAAGAAACTCACTCCAAATGAGCCTAGCATTTAATTCAGACAATTGTCTACAACAGCAGCTGAGGACTCTTCTATTTCCAGTTATAAACAGCTTTTGTAAATCAAAAGTATAATTTCCCATATGGCAATTTCATGGTGGGACATATGTTTAGTAGGCTTTTTTTTCTTGAACTTCACTGGAAATACTATAAATGACTGTGAAGTACTCTAATGAAAAGTAAAGCAATTAATTTGTAACAATAACAAATAGCTGTGTGCCGCATGTTGTTTTCTGTTTTACACTCTGTTTTGATTAGAGATTTGCTAACGACTAATCACAGAAAAGAAGTGGCATTTTTTGAGATGAAAATTGTTTTGTTGTTGAGCCACTGTTTTGTGCCCAGTACTGCTTCATTCAGCCAGGGCTCTCTGTAATTGTGGCCAAAATAGGCATGAATAAAGATTATTTTGCATGTAGGTTTCAACAACATATTATTGTAAATAAATAATGGTGTGTCATGGTTGTAGGGATGGGGGTTAATGTTATTGTTAAAAGCAATATTAAATAATGACTATCCTGAATTTAATTAATTCAATGTGATATGCTGGATTATCAGCATGAAGTCCAATCATTTTTTGAACCAGTGTATTCTGAAAGTGTTTAAAAAGATTAACTGTTGTTTTGATCACTTTCAATGTTCATTCTTGGCTTGAAGCAGGCAGTTCTTACCAACAAAGGGTTGTCGTCAGAAGATATTAAGAATTTCTAGGTGAAGAACACTAACAACCTACAAAAACAATCAACCCGTTCATTTGTATATGAGATACCTTAACCTTTTCAGCTGACAGATTTCATGTAATAGGCCTTACTCTGAAAGCTGCCTCACACAGAACAGAAATGCAATGTATTCTGGGAAAGCTAAATGGCAAAGCAGGATTTAATGTATTTACATAGTTAGAAGGTGAATCAGCTCCTTAGTTTTGTATAGCTAGGCTCTAGTCTGTTTGCAGCTTATAGCTGCTTTTGTTGGAAAAAATAACCTTGTGCTTGTGATAATAAATTACTAATATTTTGTGTATTTTGTGAAACTGTAAGCTCATTGCTAATAGAGAAGGTGTGAGTGAATCTTCATTTTAGGCGAGAAGGGTAGGAGAGTGGCTTCCTTTTGTTAAACATTTCTCAAAAAGATTTCTACCAGTCCAGTTGCTGACAAAGGCTCATAGAGATTGTAGTTCAGTTGTTACTTTTCTGATACTTTTGTGAAAAGCTTAGCTCAATTGCAAAATGAACATTTATAATTAGTATTTCTTTAAGTGAAATGGACACTTTTACTGAGCTTTCTATCTGTTGGTGCTTACCTGCTGGACACTTGGAAAGGAACTCTGTCTATGGCAGTGTTTTCCAACCTCAGTCCTGGGGACCCCCTGTGGCTGCAGGTTTTTGTTCCAACCAGCTTCTGTTTTTAATTGGACTCCTGGGCTAATAAAGTTATGTGTTATTTCCCAAGTTCTGTGTTTTGGGAACAATCTAGAAATTAGAAAACTAAATTTGGCAAAAAAAAAAAAATATATATATATATATTAAAATGTACCAAGCAGTTATATGGGAATAATATATTTTTTCTTTTTAACAATATTTTCATCTCGATTTTCATTCTACTTTTCTAGGTGTTGTAATTGTTTAATTAATCCATTATTTACTAATTAGTGGGTCTGATGCTAAAGTACTCGCAGCCTTTGATTATTCAGTGTTGTTTTCCAGCGTGTCTGCTCTGCTCATTTTTATTTGTCATTAATAAGATACAACGAAGGGGAAAAACTGCACAGAGAAAAGGCAAAATATAATGAAATCAACAAAAGATAGTTAAGCATTTAAATCTATAGCAAAAGCAGAAATATTTCTAAATGTCTTATAAATGTAAAAAACATGCTGCTGTGCTTTTCTGAATGTAGAATAAAAGAAAAATAATACCAGCTAATTAAATGAGATCAATGCTATTAGGTGTTGTCACTGATTAGGAAGCTGGTTGAAACAAAAACCTGCAGTCACAGGGGGTCCCCAGGACCGCAGTTGGGAAACACTGGTCTATGGCAATAATCTTTATATATTCTAGAAACTAATGAAATGCACCATCAGGAAATTTGTGTCTGTGTCTGAATGTGCTCATACAGATTGTATAATTGTTTGTATTGCTTATTTTTGCTGCTGTTATTTTTGATTAAAATAAATATAATTTTTATGTGAAAACTTAAATCAATGTTTTTGTCTGATTGCTACTAGCAAGCTAAGAATCTGGATTGTCTGTTCCTTTTCTAAGGGATACAGAGGATGCTCTTGTGAAGCCCTCTGTTGGTGGTAAAACTGGGTGGAAGTAAAGGTTTGGAAGCAAAGACAGCCCAGTCAGCAAGTAGTTTGCCATTAGAAGCCCCTGGGGCTGAATACATGGTGTTCAATATGAACAGAAAAACAGTAAAAGGTTACAGGTGTTTTTGACATTTCTTCTTATTCCTATTTAAGCAAAAGAAACTCAAAGGTTAGTTGGTACCTTTAATGTTAGGTGCACAGGTGATCTGTAAATAAAAAATAATTCACCCTGTAAATCACACACATTAGAGGCTATGTTTAGTCATAGGAATGAAATGAAAGATTAAATTAAAAGTAATTAACATCTCAGTGCTAGTAATACGCTGGAATGCTTCCCTAAATTAAGTTTAAAGAATTTTTAATTTCAAACATGTTTAAGGGAAAAGATTAGCTCTTTGCTAGAAGAAAAACAAGTAAACATATCTGGACAGTGAGGACAATATGATTTTAGCTGAAAGGAAATGAAGATTTTTGTTGCCATATTTACTCATATGCAACGGAGTCCTCCAACAGGACAATGAAGCATTTTTTAAAATTACACAAATAAAAAATATTCAGTATTGTTACATATTTAAGTTAGTCATTTAGTTACATTCAGCAATACTTAATTTCTTTTGCTTATATGGTATCACGGATCAGATTCATAGGTATTTGGCAATGAGACAGTAATTAGCTGTATACATTAATCTTTTTCTAATCCCACTTTCTCAAATTCAGGGTTTCTGGTGGCCTAGTGCCAATCCAAGCCCCACTAGGTACAAAGCTGTAAATAAAACTAGGTGGGGTAAAGGTCCATTGCTGTCAGTTTCAATACAGTTGAGTTGATGTGATTGGTTGGAAATTTTTGGAAAGTAGCAGGGAGTACTTTAAAAGGGCAAGTTCAGAGAGATGTCAGACATTCATGGATCTGTGTACTGAAATAAGAGATTGCCCAACTAATTCTGGAGCAAAACAAAACTTGTGGCAATAAAACAAGCACTAGTCAAAAGCTGTTGTTTTTTTAATTTTTTTGCTATATTGCTCATGAACGGAATTCTCCCATTATGTCGTTCCTTTACTTGCACAAGGCTGGATGTCATGTAACATATGTTCCCATTTCAATTACCAACCACAGTGTTACACAAAATGAGGCTTGTATGTCTGGTAACATGCAGTGTCATAGCAATAAAATATTAGTCCATGAAAAGCTGAAAATCAAAAGAAAAATGAAAAAATATAAGAAAAAAATATTATTGCTTTAACTCGATAGTTGATCTGCACACTTATAGTACTGCTTACAGAAACACCAGGGAGGTTAGAATCACTAGTTAAATTAACACCCAGAATTTTGCAGTGTAAGAGGAAAACCAACATTCTCTTGCTTAACTTCCAGACTGAGGGCAGAAGATGGGTTGACATTTTGCTGTGGGCTGGGCTGGGGTGAAGGGCAGTAATATGAAAGTTTGTAACTGCTGATGTTTTCTTATTGGGTATCTCAGTCATTATAATCATCTGTGCTTTGTTGGAAGACATGTTGACCAAAATACACTGTACTCAGCAGTATACTTAGCACTACTGGTATGTGAATATAGTTTATGTTGTATATTTTTAGATCTATTCTATTTTTTGGCTACATTTATTCAAAAGGATCACTATACTATGGTGTATTTAGTTTCTGATTGTAAGGCATAACTTGTTATATACTGCAGCAGTAGCAAAGATAAAGTAATAGCTAGCGTGCTTACAGGGGCACTTATGGAAATTACAGAAGCTCATCTTAAAAATGTGTTGTGTATCAGCTGGCCATGCACTTTTTTGTGTATCTTGTTGCTACGTTTTCTTGTCTTACAAGATGGCTGACTGCTGATTTCCCATTAATTTCCCATTGGCTTCCAGGACCACATGATCTCACCCTGTGTCATCATTGTATAGCAGCCATCATGCAAAACAAAAGAAAAAAAATAATGAAAAACTCACTAGGTGGAAAGCTAGAACAATAAATTATACTCATAAAGCCACAATTAACAACACAAAAATTATAGACATTAAAATGAAGAATTTAGAAAAATATTATAGTATTAAGTCTAGATACAGCATAGAACCTCTAGAAGTAATTTTCAAAACAGTTTTTTTATAAGGCTTCTGCCGGGATGTTAAACTAAGAGCATATGTCTTCCCTAACTGCATTATTAATGACAATATCATCCTTTTTCATTACCATTTGATCTGTTTACTTTATAGTATCTTCATAGTTTCATAAGTTATACAAGCTAGAGGATAAATTCAATCAGTTTCAATGTCCACGAGCAACTAATCACCTTATCTAGAAGACCTATAGATCCAGTTTATGCCTTAAAACGTCTGGTGTGACTATGCTGATGATTCGTTCAAGAAGTAAATCGCATTGGTTGGTAATCCCTAGTGTGAACCTTTTGTTATCTCTGTCCTGGACATGTGTTTCCATCAACTTTATCCCAGTCAAAATCAAAATCTTTGATCAGTTTAACATGTTCATTCCTTTCACAGATTTAAATACATTTATCATCACCACCAATCTTCCATCTATCTCTGCTTTGAATTATTTATTAAAGATAAATTAATGATTAAAGATAAAATACAATGTGCTACTACAACTTTTTTATACTTACAAATATAATCAGAACTAGTTTTGTTTGTAATTATTGTTTATTTTTCATTATTATATACTTTTAATATTATAAGAGTGATGTGATCCGGCCACCATTTTGTGATAATTTATTTTGGGCATTGCCATTTTGTAGTGTGGATGCATGGGCACTGCCAAGGTGTTTGTTGAGACATCCAATTACTAATCACATGATGTATGATCTATAATGTCATCGCCCAGCTCCTATAAAAGATGGCAGCATGATTATCAACATGTCTAATTATACAGGTAAAAACTCTTTTAAAAAGTGATTTTCGGATAGTAATTTATTTAAGAGAAAGATATTTGGTTTCTGAACTATCGGCTTTGAATTTTTTCTTTGATGCTTGTTCCTCAATTTGGACCTTCTCACTTGGTTGTGTTATTAACTGTGTTATTATGCTTATTCTCAGAGTTTGTTTCACCTTGCTCCCTTAAAGTATTCCATCTACAAGTACAATTTATTCAGTTTTAAGCTCTCAGTACCTCAAGACCATAACAGGACATTGCAAAGATGGTTTAACAGATTACACCAAACCACATACTTAATTAACTAAGTCAAAAATTATATAACACTAGCAAAATACCCGCGCTTCGCAGCGGAGAAGTAGTGTGTTAAAGAGGTTATGAAAAAGAAAAGGAAACATTTTAAAAATAACGTAACATGATTGTAAATGTAATTGTGTTGTCATTGTTATGTGTGTTGCTGTCATATATATATATATATATATATATATATATACACACATACACAGACACACAAACATATATATACATATATACATATACACATACATACATACACACACATATATATTTACATATCTACACATATATACACATATATATACATATCTATATATATATATACATATCTATATATATATATATATATACACATATATATATACATATCTAGATATATATATATATATATATATATATGTATATGTATATATGTATATGTATATATATATATATATATACATATACATATATATATATATATAAATGTATATGTATATATGTATATGTATATATATATATATATATATATATATATATATACATATACATATATACATATATATATATATATATATGTATATGTATATATGTATATGTATATATATATATATATATATATATATATATATATATATATATATATATATATATATATATATATATATATATATATATAGATCTAGATATGTGTATATATATATTTATTATTATTTATTTTACACATATTACGATTGTTATAGTTCTCTTTGTATACCACGTTGTCAGTTCAGCACTCCGGTTGTAATATAACCAAGCCGTGCAAGCACAGTCTTGAGAATGCAACATATAGTTGTACATGAGAAAAGCAATCTTGCCTCAAATCAATGGCAACCTTTTGTAGGTCTATGAACTTAATTTAAACTTTAGGTTTACACGGTGCTTTGTTTCCGACTTGCTGCGTTCAGTCAGTTCACGTGAGCCGCTGTCTTGTGTGATGTTGCGATGTCCATGGCTTTATTTAATGTTAGCTAAGACCCGGCACTTAAAAGTTTCTCACTACAGCAATTTTTAATCCGTTACAAAGTCATCCAAAGTCTCGTTTATACCTCGTGTCTTCTCATTAAAGTTGTATCTCGCGAATATGGTATTGCAAACGGCAGCGGGAGCGTTTCTCATTAAACTTGTATCTCGCGAATATGGTATTGCAAACGGCAGCGTTTCTATAAACTTAATTTAAACTTACGGTTTACACTGTGCTTCGCTTCTTATTGTTTCACTGCCTTCTCAATTGTGTAATGAATGTTTTCTTCAGCGCTCTTTGGGGCTCTTCCTTGTTTTGTACGTACTGTGCTCACAGTCAGTTCACGTGATTACGTGGGAGGCGTGATGACGCGATACGCAACTCCGCCTCCCACGACCAGCGAGCTGCAGTCCATTACAGTATACAGTATCTTTGGACAAAAAAGAGGTTCCAGTTATGACCGTTACGCTTTGAATTTCGAAATGAAACCTGCCTAACTTTTGTAAGTAAGCTGTAAGGAATGAGCCTGCCAAATTTCAGCCTTCCACCTACATGGGAAGTTGGAGAATTAGTGATGAGTCAGTCAGTGAGGGCTTTGCCTTTTATTAGTATAGATCCGGGGTACTCAATAGGCGGACTCCGGTCCGCATCCGGACCCAAATACGGTTAAATCTGGACCGACGCCAAAACAAACATGCAAATTTAATCATAATCCAAATGAGTTCTCAATGAAGTGCGCAATTGTGATTCCGCGCGATATATCTTTGAGATTTCTACTCGGTTTGGTTGCTTCATCTATGTCCAATCACAGCAGTTGTAACAGTATCGTTCCCACTACTCCCCGCCTCCCCCCCAATACTCGCTCGCTCGCTCATTCACGGCAGCCAGATTTATGTACCGGTCACGTGCTCTGGGTCAGGCCGGTGAACAGGCAGTCTCATCACTCGCAGGCAGTGCAAATTTCGATAACTGAATTTTTTTTTGCTGACTGAAAGTGAAGATGGCTGGCTCAAGACAGTACATTGATAAGAAAAGAAAAGTTGATTTTGAAAACCGCGAATTTAAGAGTGAGTGGACAAAAAAATATGCGTTCGTGCTCCCCGTGGGAAGCAGAAAACCAATGTGTTTAATGTGCAACGAGACGGTAGCAATAATCAAAAGTGGTAATGTGAAACGCCATTATGAAACCAAGCATGCACATTTCGAACAAAATTACCCTCAGAACTCAGAGGTAAGGACCATAAAAATAAACCAGCTGAAATCATCATATGAAGCTACAAGCAGTGTAATAGTTAGATCAGCCACACAACAGGAGCGGGCAACAGAAGCCTCACTTAGAGTAGCATGGGTCCTGGGAAAAAACAAGAAACCCTTCTCTGATGCTAAAGTAGTCAAAGAGTGTATGAGTGAAGTGGTGACTGCTCTGTTTGAAGGGACTCAAAAGGATGAAATAATCCAGAAAATAAACCAAATACCCTGTTCTGATTCCACTGCTGCAAGACGAGCTGAAATACTCGCTGATGATTTGCTTGAACAACTTAGTTCTGCTATAAAAAAAGCCAAATTCATTTCATTGGCTGTGGATGAATCCACAGATATCACGGACAATGCACAACTCATGGTCTTTATCAGATTTTTTGATGAAGAAAAGGGAGAATTTCATGAAGATGTTTTGGGTCTCACAAACCTCCATGGACACACAAGGGGGGATGATATCTATGAAGCAGTGACACAGATGCTTAGAGACAGAGCGATAGACCTGAAGCATGTTGTTTCCATTGCTACTGATGGCGCACCATGTATGATTGGGAAAGACAGGGGATTAGTGTCACGCTTGAGAACTCACCACCCTGACCTCATGGCATACCACTGCATAATTCACCAGATGGTTTTGTGTGCCAGCCTTGGAGAAAGGTACTCAGAAGTCATGACAACAGTCATGAAACTGGTCAATTATCTGAGAGCATCCTCTGCTTTGCAACATTGTTTATTGCGCTCATTTCTAATAGAGGTGAATGCAACATTTGATGATTTGCTCCTTCACAACAATGTCCGGTGGCTTAGTAAAGGCAAGGTACTGGAGCGTTTTTGGGCACTGCGGAAAGAGCTGGAGACATTTCTGTTGGATCAGAAGAGTGCAAAAGCCAAACCGTTTGTGGATTTCATGAAGAATGACGAGAAAATGGAAATTGTTGCTTTTCTAACGGACATTACTTCCCATCTTAATGACCTTAATATGAAGCTCCAAGGCAAAAACAGCACAGTGTGTGACCTCATGTTAGCTGTCCGTGCTTTCCAGAGGAAGCTGGAGGTGTTCAAATGTGACTTACAGCAGGACCTGCTTCACTTCCCAAGATTTTTGGATCAGGCTGCAGGAAAACATCACCATCACAATTATGCTGAATTCCTGGACAAGCTGATTAAAAATTTCCAAACTCGCTTTGAAGATTTCCCTTTGGGAAAACAAGTCTTGCTGTGCATCGAAAATCCATTTCTTGTCAAAAATATTGCAGAATTCTCAAATGAAGCCACAAAAGTCTTCCAATGGGCCAGTGCTGCTTCTCTGCAAACAGAGTTCATTGAGCTACAAGAAAACCTAGCACTGCAGGAATCTCACTGTGACCTTGTCACCTTCTGGACAAAGATGGTTACTGCGGCAGGTGTTCCTCTCCTGCAGAAGATGGCCCTTCAAATTCTTACAATGTTTCCCTCAACGTACTGCTGTGAATCTGCCTTTTCCACTATGAACATGGTGAAAAACACATACCGCAACACCCTCACCAATGAACATTTACATCAGTGCCTCCGCCTTGCCCTCACACCTTTTATGCCCAAGTTCAAACAACTGGTGGCACAAAGAAGGTGTCACCTTTCACACTAAAAGGCCTACCATGTCATTTTTTTGTGTATAGTTCTAAAGTTTGGGGATTGCCTTTTTTTTGGAGTTCTCTATTTGGAATTTGACCGCCACTTTTCCGGACCTCAGACTGAATGGAAATTTAGTAAGTGGACCTTTCAAATTTATATTTGAGTAGCCCTGGTATAGATCATCAAATTGAAAATGGACACCTACCAATATGTTGCTGTGTGGGTAGATGTAACATTTCAAGTGTGTCTGTAAAATTAAAAAAACAAAAAAACAAACATTAATTCTGAAAGTAACCTCATGCAAAAAAGAGACAGGCTTGCTGTGGGTTTCAGCCTTAGTTTCATTGTTGTGGCACTAAACTGACACAGCCAGACAAAATCTGATCCTGTCCATTAAGTGCCTTTAGTCATCAATTGACTTTTCTAGACTGTTTCTAATTTATAGTCTTTGTTTAGAAAAGTTTTGTTGTGTGGTGGTTTCCAATAATAAGTTCTTGTTTTTCAAAGTACTCTAAAGAAATGCTTATTATAGAAGGTGATGAAAATAAAATGTTTTTTAAGCTAATTGGCTATTAGGAGTTATTTTATTCTCTTGATTAGGCAAGAAATGAAGTGCTTCTGTGAATTAGTTTTTTGTACTAGTTTATAATTATAGAGTTGTGTGTATATGCATACATACGGTATATACAGAGGTACTATATAAATACATACAGTGCATCCGAAAAGTATTCACAGCGCATCCCGATGCTTCCCATCCAACCTGATGGAGCTTGAGAGGTGCTGCAAAGAGGAATGGGCGAAACTGGCCAAGGATAGGTGTGCCAAGCTTGTGGCATCATATTCAAAAAGACTTGAGGCTGTAATTGCTGCCAAAGGTGCATTGACAAAGAATTGAGCAAAGGCTGTGAATACTTATGTACATGTTTTTTCTCAATTTTTTTATTTTTAATAAATTTGCAAAAACCTCAAGTAAACTTTTTTCACATTGTCATTATGGGGTGTTGTGTGTAGAATTCTGAGGAAAAAAATGAATTTAATCCATTTTGGAATAAGGCTGTAACATAACAAAATGTGGAAAAAGTGATGTGCTGTGAATACTTTCCAGATGCACTGTACATATACGTACATTGCATCTATACATAGATATTGTGTTAAAATCAGTTCTCAATTTATACATTGTTTCAGGAAGATTCCTCTCAGTACCAGTTAATTATCTGGTTTAGATGAACAAAATTTAATGGCAAACTCTGTTGATCACACCTCAAGTCACCTGATTGTATTTGTACATTTTCCCTATGTCAATGTGAAATTTTTTACTTTTTGACTTTTATAGTAAAATCCTGCATGTTAGTTAAGCTGGTGATATTAAACAAGATCAATTTGGTTGTTCATTGTAATACGCCAGGTATGGATGCCTCATTATGTCCAATGCTCAGTGAATAGCGTTTTAAAAGAAAAGGCAAGTTCTGAAAATGAATAGATTGACAGATGTTATTTTTAAATTGTTTAAAAAGCAGCAAATTCAATCATTGCCTCCTTCTCAGGCAATGTAGTCCTAAATTAGCTATTCAAAGAAATGCTCCACCCAAACATTATATGATATTTACACCATGTTGTTTTTAATGATGGCTGAGAAAATTAATTGGTCTCATTTGTTAAAAAACTGTTGACAGAATACACCACTATGGTGACCAACACTGAACAACAGTAAATATCCATGAAATATCCATGTCTGAAAAACATCCATGAAAAAAATGTCACATTACTTGCATTGCATAATCCACATGTCAAGTCATCCAGTCGTATGCTCATAATTTCCCAAATTCATGTATTTTGAAATAACAGTTCCCCCAAACACACACAAAAACATTTGACTTGAATGACAGGGAGCTTGTTCTGTCAATGACAGGCCTGTAGTTGGCTGTAAGATGAGGTCAGACCTGCTCATATTGTACTCCAAGTTTAGATTGAAATTCATTAATATTTAGATAGAGCAAGTCCAACTTGTAGTGTCCCTGAATTGGCCATGCCTAATAGACACTTGATTCCTTTTTTGAAGTCCCCAGCATTCAGAATATGATTCATCATTAAGATATTGTTACAGAGCAGATTATTTCTGTTGCTGAGTCAGACAGGGTGATGTAATTTACTTTCCTGAGCAGTGCCGTGGACAAGTTCAATCCACATTTCAATATCTTGATCACACATTTTAGTTTTAATTTTACTGTGCTCCCTTCTTTCACCATCATTTCACAGTTACAAAAATCTCCAGTCCCCCTCCTGCTTTTTCCACTTAGTCTGAAGAAACCTGTCCAGCATTAAAATAGTGCCTGAAATAAGAGGTTTAAGCTGGTTCTCTGCATTACCCAAAATATCACAGTTCCTGAATAAAGTATTATCTATCTATCTATCTATCTATCTATCTATCTATCTATCTATCTATCTATCTATCTATCTATCTATCTATCTATCTATCTATCTATCTATCTATCTATCTATCTATCTATCTATCTATCTATCTATCTAAAAAAACACTTCTGGAAAACAGTCTCAACAGCTAAAATGTTGACTGAGCATTTTAAATGAAGACTCCCTCCTGGTCATGTGTCTAGCGCAGTAACACCTTATTCAGTGGCTAACATTGCTTGTCACCTGACATGACAACTAATGATAAAAACTTAAAGGAAAGTAAAAACATTATTGGGAAGAGAATATACCTCATACTTGTGCCTATTTGAGGTATTTAAACAAGCAGAAGGTTAATTCACCTGTGCAGTTCCATAGCCCACCACTAACAAATTGTGAGCTGCTGAAATTAAATTATATATGAATATAAATGTAAGTATACAGAAGATACTTTACCAAATTCAGGTAAGAGGCCTTTTTTCTTCTAATCGAAAGGTTAATCAAGCTAAACAGAATTGCAGTGCATGCTGCGGAAGATGGAACACAAAGCAGGAATTTATAGTTTTTTTAATACATTTTACTTAACTCTCAGAGAATTGACCTTGTGCTTCTTATAACATTTTCCTGTGCTGCAAGAAACTGCAAAAATGTATGTCAACATGCTCTGGTACCAGTATATGTTTATTCATTTTGGGGGGGATTCAAGATGGGAGGAGCTGATGCTGGAGGATACCACACCCCTAGGTGCTTTTCACTATTTCTCTCTACACTATATATTTGTTTGGCTTGAGAACACATAATCTGCCTAAAATGCTCATTTGCGTCTGAGTGCATTATATTTTTGTTCAGAAGAGCTTTTTCCAGAATTGGTTTATTTAATAATATTTTAGCAAAAATGCAAGTGTTCGGAACATTGTGAGCATAAGGCTGGATGACTTGACATGCAGTACGAGTAACGTGACATTTTTTCATGGATAGTTTTAATATTTGCTGTTGTCCAGTGTTGGTCATCATATGATCCCTATTGTATAAGAAACTTTGTAATTCTCATTCTTTATGATAATATATGTTTTTTTCTTGTCCTTTGATACAAATTACATGAAGTAGGTAGCACATAAAAATTTTGGGGTGGAGTATTCCATCAAGCACTTGTAAAACTATGTATTAAGTCAATTTTATACTTTTGAAGGACTTTGGGGTACTGTTCATTAAGGATATGTACTCTATAAAACACAAGCAGTTGGTTTATTGCAGTACTGTTTCCAAGTGAATGCTGAAATGAGGATAGGGCTAAAAAATAAATAAAAGCCTTGTTTCCAGTCAACAATGAATAACTACTATGCAGTTAACCAAATAATTTTATGCTCCCATGACATTTAGGTGGGTTTACTATAGTGCAGTATAAACTATTTTGCAATAAGTCTAAAACCCCAAATTAATTATCAAAATATAATTCTAATACTGTACTGTCTTTAAGTACTCTGTCCCTAGAGGTCTTGGGCTGTTTGTTCACATTGTTTTTTTAAGATCAAGTAAGATTAAAACTAGCTTACAGTGAGCACGAGTAGACTCAGCTGTCATGGCTAGTGCAATAGCTGGGATATCTGAGCACAGCCTGAAGCACAGAAGACTCTTTCCAAAGAGGGCAGTGGCAGGTTTCAAACATTGCTAGCATGAAACCCTAAGCAGCCAATTTCTTCAATTATAAATCTGAGTTGAAATGTTGACCTATCTCAGTGGATTTTAGGTCTGTAAGGCCCTTGCCCTAAGATAAGAATGTGAAAAAAAATATTATAACAAAGAACTGTGTTTCACTACAGTACACTGACAATTATATTTAAATGAACAATTTAAAAATCTGCAGGTTTTGCAGAATTCAGCCTATGCTGGAAATGTTTAGGAACTATTCGATATTCCCTAAATAAAAAATGAAACAAAAATGCCAGGGTCTATCTTTTCGTGCTTCAATTTAAGTTGATAGACCTGTTACCTTATCTGCAAAAACAATGACAAATGTGACACAACCATCATAAGCGATAAATCATTTCACATTTACATTTGCATTCAGTTTTTGCTTGACCAGACTTCTAATGTGCGACCCTTGCTTAGGTGAAAGACTTTGCAGAGCACTTGGACAGATGTTAAAATATATCTAACATCTGTAGGAGGGCAAACCTTTCATTTTCTTTTTTATGTGATGTGACATCCAGGCTTCACTCTATCCATGTCATTTCCACAGGCAGCTTCTTTCTGACAAGCCTCTAGTAAGACGGCAAAAATGTCAGGCTTTATTATATTTGTGCTGAATTACTGAGCTAACATGGTGGCGACACCTTATTCTGACCCCCAAGTCCGGTGGAGTACTTGCTTTGATATCTCTCTGTCATACATAATTGTCTTTTTATCAGTGTATCAAAAATACTGTGAGAAGCTTAGCTGATATTACAAAATATATAAACTCCAGGCATTGAAAGACTAAATGCATCCTGTATTTTGTGACAAGGCTCAACACCATAATGCCCATTAGATGCACTGTTCTTTGAGCTTTTATGTACTGTCTCTAATTAGGTCTTTCTGTGTTGTTATGCATTGTCTGATACTGTGAATGTTTGGAGTATTTTTCTACTAATGTAAAATGTGTTGTGTCAAGAATGACATTATACTTGGTAAATAAGAATTGAATTGAAATTTGGGGTTCTTAATGATGATTGTGGATGGTGTGACAGTGATTGCCCAAAAACACACTCAAAGTGATAAACTGGTCTTTTTTCACTTTTTATCCTTACACAATCAGTATCTCACTAAGAGCCCCCTATTCAATGCAGCTAATGTGGCTCTCATGGACTTATCAGTTGAGTTGACAGGGCTAATGGATCTACCACCGGGTTGCTTGGTTCAGAACTAAGGAAGGAGAAGACATATATGTGAGCTCTCTAGTCATTTCTTTAATGCTCTTGCATAATTTCCTTTGTTAAACCCTGGTGGGCTCATGTATATGATCACGCCTTTGACAACCTATTTTCAAATACTAGACATTATGAACCAATACATATGAGAGTTGATAATATTGACTGAATTTGGAGATGTCTGACAAATGGAGACTTATAAATGACAATATGATGATTTGACTAAACCAAGAACAAGGTTGCAAAATTCTAAGGTTAAGTAAAAAGTTGAAAAGTTTGCACAGGAAACCACTAGTTTGAAGAAAGGTTAGCATCAGGGGCATATCAAATGTATTTTAATGGGGTTATTTTACACCAGCAACAAAAAAGTACATTTTGTCATAAACAAAAACGGCCGTTACATTATGTTACTCTCACTTCCAATTTTTGTATAAAAGTTGTCCTTCAAGGTCAAGGTCTTTTTATTGCAACATATAACAATGGACAATAAAAGTCGTACTTGCATAATGTTCCTTACAGATACAATAATCAACATGAAACATCAGGGTCAAAAGAGCTGAAAATGAAATCTAACTAAATAATGCTAAACACAACATTATGTGCACTAAACCCACATACAATGTGGCACATAAATCACTCAGTTGATAGTTCTATAGTGCCTATCTAACTGGAGATTTCTCCATGCTGGGTGTCCACGGTCCTTTTTGATTTGTTTTGCCTTTCCCAGACAGTGCTTGGCAAATATGTCCTGCAGAGATGGTATCTGTTTCCCAGTGATGGTCAATGCTGTTTTTGCCAACCACTGCAATGCCTTAATTGAACTGCTGACACACCAGCACACCATGTAGTCTCTTCTCAGAAAGTTGTCTCATTATCATCTGTGACAAAGCCTGTAACAGCGGAACCAACAGCAAACTTTAAGATGGCATTGGAGCCATACACTCATGGGTGAACAGAGAGTACAGTAGTGAATTTAGTACACTGCTCTAAGGAGTGTCAGTGTCCAGAAGCAGAGTTGGGGGATTATCTACCAGTTGGTATATGCTGGGGTATGCCAGTCAGAAAATCCAAGATCCAATTGCACATGGGTAGACTTACAGCCCGGTCAAACAACTTGGTGATCAGTCTTGGTGGAATTACAGTGTTGAATGCAAAGCTGTAATCTACAAATAACAGTCTCAAAAAGAGCTCTGTTTATCCAGATGTTCCAAAGTGCTTTGTAGTGCAAGGGCTACGGAGCCCTCTTTAGACCAGTTCTGTTTAAAAGGGAAGTGTACGGGTCCAAGCTGTCTGGAATAATGCTCTTAATGGGTCCCACCACCAGTTTCTCAAAGTCCTTCACAATAATTGGAATCAGTGCTACTAGAAGATAGTCATCAAGACATTCCATGTTGTTTTTCTTGGGCACTGGAATGACAGATGTATTTTTACACACACTGGAACCATTGCTTCACTCAGGGAAAGGTTAAAGATGTCCTGCAAAACAACATCTAAATGATCATTGCACATTTTTAAAAATCTTCTGCTGATTGGATTAGGTCCAGTTGCCTTTCTAACACTGATTTGCCTGAAAGTTTTCCTCACAACCTCTTCAGTGACAGTGAAAGTTGTGCTGCCCTTTAGGAATTCAAACTGGGTCCATTGGTGCACTCCAAGCAGCTATAAATGTGATGAACTTGTCTGGATGAAAAGCACCTTTTGTGTCAACTGGGGTCTTATAATAAGCCAGGGTCTAGATGTCGCTTCACTTTTGTGAAACATCATAAATGTTGCTAAGGTATAATTTTAAATATCTGCCATACGGCCATTTCGCCCTTGTAAATGCTTTTAGGGGTTCATATCCGTATCTTTTGAAGTCTACCGCACCACCAAGCTGAAATGCAATGGTGTGAGCATTTAGCTTCCTGTGAATTTCACCGTTAAACGATAGGTGCTGATTTGGGAATTTACCAGACTATTTTCCTGAGTACACAGTTATGTTGGATCGGCATTAAACTTTTGACTTTGATGTCTGGTCTAACTTTTTCTTCTGCCTTTCACTGTGTTGTGGGGGACGGTTTTAATTGGTTGTTTTTATTGATCTCCTTTTGTATAATTGTTTGTACTGAGCTTTAATTTAATTGTAATGCTCATTTGTACAACAATTTGGTGCAACATCTATTGTTTTAAATGTGCTTTTATAAATAAATATGACTGACTGCTGACTGACCCAGCATTGATGTGTCTTTAAACCCCGCCCCCAATATACTGAATTACAATTAGAACTAATCATTCATCAATCCATTTTGTGAACTGATTTCTCCATTACAATATATATATTGGGGTGCTGGACCCAAGAATCATTGCTAGATGGTGCACTATTCCATCTCCCGATAGGCACATGCACACTTTTATACCTGCTAATGAATCTAATACATGTGTCTGGAATGCCACCACGTCACAAACAAAGAGAACATAAAATAAACTATCATTGCCTTTGCTGTTGCTGATAATCCCTTATCTGACAAAACTATTGGTATATTTTATGCACTCCAGCATGATAACCTAGTATAGTTGCCAAGTTTAAAGTGGCTGAATGATCAGGTTATAGATTAAAAGTGACTCAGACAGAAAAAATAATTTGTCCTCCAGGAAAATGTTTTAGCTGGTGTGTGCCGTTTGTACTGTAGGTGAAGATGGCATTCATACAGCCTGGAACGAAGCTTGCAATATGTCATGTATTCAGGGCCCCAGTCTAAATTCAGAGATACTGCTTTTGGCACGAGAGGTGTAAAACATACATCTGCTGCCAGTTTACTGCAGGTCATGAATCTTGGCTTATTCTTAAAGCCTGGCATCTTTACATGTGCCTGGTGGTTTTACCACGGCTGTAGTTTAGTTGGCTTGCTTTGCTTTAGTTCCATTCACTAGATACAGTGTGGCAGGATTGTTATTAATTTACATTTTGCAGACTTGTTAAAAGTAACATACTACTAATCATTTGTGTAATCAACCAGTGACCAAACTCTGCTTCCATTCTGTACATTTTCATTTTGTAGTCTCAGTGAAATCTTGTTATAAATGCATGACCTCACATATCTGCCTCTGCCCATTTACAAAATAAAGGAATAAGCAGAAAACATGTTGAAGCAATTGAAAGCGTATTTTTCATGCTGAAGTCTGAATATAAAATGGTTTGCTGCATTAGGCTGCCTTTAAGTGCAAACAGAACAGCTCTAGTGGAAAAAATAAAACAATGAAATGCAATATGATGAGATGAAATGAAACAGTGAAAAATACTTTTCAGAGTCAATATCTGATGCAGTTTTTTTTTTCCAATAAGCAAACCTGAAATTCGTTATTTTTGTGTTTGTACATGCCCTAGAAAAGCAGATTGCTAATGTTTGAGGGGCAAATGGCAAACATAATAATTAAGGTATATTTCACCATTTACATTGTTACTGTGTCTAAACCACTAATTCAATTACAGGCTTCCAGGAGCCCAAGCATTCTTTACATTGTTATATTATAAAAATTGTAAGTAGATGTCAGAACAAACGTCCAAAGGGATAGTACGTGGCATTAAAAAAGTAAATTTTTCTAGAAGAGGGAGAATGTTACAGATGATATCGGGTTCAGAAATATCTTTAATCTTCCAAGTACACATATGTATAAGAAATTGTTTTGGTGCATTTGGCTTAAAGACAGTGACACATATATTTCACATTAATTTCTGATATATTCATGTAGAATTCAAGACAAATTCAGAAATGGTTAACATCAGTGCAAAAAATCAAGAGTGCAGACAGGACAATGTCAGCTGACAACCTTTAATAGTACTAAAGTGGTTTTGTGTGGTTTATAATAATAATAATAATTATTATTATTATTATTATTATTATTATTATTGTCATTATTGCATTTTAGTACATACTATAAGGAAACAGAAAGAGTCTAGGGTCTGGTCCAGTAGTGTAACATCTTATTTCTGATTATATTTGATCAGAGGGAACAGGAGTGTTTCCCCAGATGAGAGTTTATAAAACAGATGACAACTAGGGTGGCTGAGATCACCAACAATTGTTTCCTGCTTGATTGTTTCCTCTGCTTTTCAAGGAAAGGAAGGTGGGAGCCAATGACTTTCCCTGCAGAGATGATGATACATTGCAATCTATTCTCAGAGCGAGCAAACCAATCCGTGATTGAGGATGTCAGGTAGCTCTCTATCATGACTTTGTAAAATTAAGCCAGAATTGACTACATGGCATAAAGTTCTTTCATTATTCACATTCTCTCCTGTGCTTGGTAATTGTCAAAGCTAATTATACAACGATATTAAATGGCTTCACCAAACCAACCACTGCATTACTTAATTCCAACTGGGAATGTGGAGAACTTTTTTGTTCTTCTTGAAATCAATGAATATTTCTACTGTTTTAATGGTTCTAAGTTCAAAATGGTTTTTAATACACTATAATACCAGAGGATCCAACTCACACAACCCTCAGGTGGTAGAGACCTGTCTGAGGAGGACAGGAGTGCCTGGAGAAGCTGACACAGCAATTAGAGAGAACTTTATCTGCTAGGAAGCGTGTCGGAGGTCCATCTACCTGGGTGCATGTTCTCCACTGACTCTTGCAGAGCCGAGGGACAGTGGGCATATGAGTTGCTTCTGACTCCAGGTCAGCTGAGTGAGCCTATATTAGTGGGCAAAGGAACGATGCAGCTGGAAAATGAGTCCAAAGTGCTCACTATGTGCTGTGTCTGTGAACGTCAATCTCTGAGCTGCTTTTTTGCTACCCCTTGTCCCAGACCCTTTGGAGAGTTTAACATGTCTAAGAGATTTAATGCTTTTGTGGTTAGTAGAATCATGGTGTGCATTGGGATTTTTTGGGTTACATAAAGTGTGCCACCACAGAAAAAGGTTGGAAAACACTGCTCTACCTACACCTTTTCTACTGGCACTTTAAAAAAGATCTCCATAACTGCCATCTCACTTAACAAATGACACCGTGAATTACTTGAATAGTTATGTTGTGTTCCTTGCACAAATTAGTGAAGATACTACACACTGGAATAATGGGGAGGGATAATCATTACACTTCTATTTTGTAGAATTTTGTCATTATATTAGGACAGTCAGCACTCTAAGCTACCTGCAGACCAGCAAGGTACTAGAGACTTATTTTGGTTTTGGTGCCACTCAAAGATAAGTTATTTAGCAATTATGTGATATGATATTGATTTGATCTTCTTACAGAAACATGAAATGAAAATAAAAAGAGCATAATTTTTACCTTTGCAGCTTTTCTCTGTTGCATCAGGACTGCCATAAACTCCTCCTTCCCACCCCCTTTCCTCCAATTTCCTTGCACCTGTGTCAATATGTATAAATCAAGAAACACCACATTTTGACATGTGGTATATCGTTGTGAACCGCATAATTTGAAATTTTAATCCTTTAAATGAGGTAGTTTATAAATATGATACTGGATATGTAGGTAATTCTTTAGGTACACTGTAAGAGCCATGCGTTATTTAGTAAGTTTATATTAAATTGATAGAAGTATTTTCTTAGTTATGTTAAAATGTTTGCCTATATATTAATGCATAGTCTATAGGATATTCTATTATACCCAGCACAAGTTAAACTATAATAGAATATTCTAATTATTTATTGTTCCTCTCACTATAGATTAGTCCAAGTTTATAATCATGGTAAGGCATGGAGGGCAAGCAGTTTTTAAACCTTATCAGTTAACATACCACATTGACCAGTGCTGTATGTTTAGAACATACTGAATATATTAAGTAAAGCATGGGTAAGTTTGCCATAGAGAAATAATGCAACCTTTAAGTACAGAAAGTAAGTGAAGTTTAACAAGAAAACATTTTTTCTGTTTTGCCTTTTATCTTGTGTGTGTAGTAACTTTAGGGTGGCATGGTGATGCAGTGGGTAGCACTGCTGCCTCACAGTTAGGAGACCTGGGTTCGCTACCTGGGTCCTCCCTGCGTGGAGTTTGCATGTTCTCCCTGTGTTTGCGTGGGTTTCCTTCCACAGTCCAAAGACATGCAGGTTAGGTGTATTGGCTATTCTAAATTGTCCCTAGTGTGTGCTTGGTGTGTGTGTGTGTGCGCACCCTGTGGTGGGCTGGCGCCCTGCCTGGGGTTTGTTTCCTGCCTTGTGCCCTGTGTTGGCTGGAATTGGCTCCAGCAGACCCCTGTGACCCTGTAGTTAGGATATAGCAGGTGGATGGATGTAGTAACTTTTTTCTCTTTTTTTGTGGGAACTGTTTTGCTTTGAATTTTCACTAAACCTTTTTAAAACAAACTTGATTAGATTGAGTAATTTCTTTTGTTACATTCTTGACTCATGCTGGATCCTACATGGCCAACTCAGTAGCAGCTCAATTTTGGGAAACTGCAAAAAAGGCAGCTACATAAACACTTAACTTTTTTGTATTATTGTTTCATAATGTTTTAAAACAAATTACTGCTTTGCATTAAATGGCTGGGTGTCTTCATCCTGCATTGTTTAAAGTTTGATCAAATCCCTGTTAAGGAACCCAATTCATTAAATTACCAAGTGGCTGGTGGGAATCTTAATCCAGCCTTGTTTACCAAACTCAGGGACATCAGCCATAGTGACCCACTGAGTCTCACCTAGGCTGGCTCCTCTTAAAGATGCTAGGAAGTGTGCTTTATGGCTGAATTGTCTATCAGAGATTATCACCTCATTCTCTATGTGTGCAGATTACTCTATGTTTATGGGGGCTCCATTGATCCTGCCAGCAAGGGTCATGTAGAAGGAGAAATGGAAATACTACAAACAGAACAGAGCAAGAGTTTTCAGTCTTAAGGCTATAGACAATAGGCAAGAGACAAATGGAAAAAAGAAGGGTAAGATAAGAAATCAAGATGTCAAATAGAGAAGAATCTGAATATTTAATGTGGGATGGCTTCATGATACTTAATACAAAGTCCAATGAAGATACATTAAAAACATGTGGCAAATCCATTCTCTGGTGTTCTAAAAATATGTACAGAATCTTTAGCAGAGCTTTGGAGGAAAAAAATTAAAAAATGATAAAAATAATTTTAAGTTTTACAGGATGACAGGGTTTTTGGTACCAAGTGTATTAGAATGAGAGAATACACAGCAAGAAAAATGTGATATTTTGTCAATTTTTATGAAAAGGCATGGTTGAATAATTCAAAATATTCTGTTGAAATTCAAAACACTGTTTCATGAATCTCACAAAAAATGATAATACTAAATCCCTTAGGAATGCAGGATTACAGCTAATATTTTGTATTTCCATCCATTACCTAAAAGCAATTAAAATGAAAGAACAAAACTTTGGAGCTCGTAATATGAAAGGGACGAGAAACTAAAACCAAGCTAATACTTTCAAAATAATGCTCTGATAATCAATAAGCTAGAAATACATTCAGCAAAAGACAGCAAACGTCTGAGATGATTTAGAGCATTGTATATTGAACAGAAAGTGACAAAGAAAACAAAAGTGAACCATGTTTTCAAAACAAACCAAAGAAACAAATGGTACGAAAACTGTTGGTTTGGCAAATTGTACACAAATCAAAGTGACACTCGTCTTTATTGGCTATGAATGATTTAATTACAAATGAGAAATGACAGACTAAATGAAATGGAGTGAAAGAAATTGATCTGTTCTTATTGTGTTAAAGTATATATGATGTGGCTAAAAAACATAGCCAAGATATTATAATAGAACATCCATTTCACATGTGAAGAAAATTAAAAAAAAAGCAAATATAAACCACTATTTGAGTCAGAGTGAGGATTAGGAGGATTTACTCAATAATTGAATGAGTTCTGTTAGGATGTAAATTGAAGGCACAAGGGAGTAGCTAAGGTAGGATTTGGATACTCAGCTTTTAAATTGTGTTTAAAGCCTAATGTACAGTAGATCATTGGTTTGTCTTAAAAAGATGGGCAGTTAATTTCCAGTTTAACAGATTTAGGTAAACAGATGTAAGAGATGCTGTTTCTTGAACACCATTAATAAAATTCAGGGAAAAGCTACAGACAGGTCTTGAGCTATTAGCCTATGGACCATGGTGCTGTGATTTTGTTTGTTTTTAAACTTTCAAAGACATTTAGTAATTTATTTTTTGATAAGGTTTCATTCTCTTCTGCTGTTATCTTACCACTCCTGCCGCTCAGTGAAGAATATATATATAAAATGATGCAATCCATCAAACAATTGCCAAATAATTTATGTTGCAGGAAACATTAACTGGATAGAGGCAAGCAGGACGAGGTAGGAGTAGCAGAGACTAGACTTTATGTGGCAGGTGAGGAAAGACAGAAAACAAGTTGGTTAATCAGGTACTGGTATTGGATTCAGAAAGCATACAATCTTCCCTTGAGTAGCTTTTTCTGGAGAGAAAGTGTAATACTAGGGTGCTGTACCATGTTAGCCATTATGGATGTAGTGAGAAGTTAAGCAAAATGACACCTTTCATTGACTAACTAAAAATATTACAATATGCAAGCTTTCGAGGCACCTCAGGCCCCTTCTTCAGGCAAGATGTAAGATGGGGAGAGAGAGTGGAAACTGTTCCACTTAGCCGATGATAGACCTCTTTTGCTCAAGTAAATATTTGGGCTTTTCACTGTGAGTGTTATTCTTGCAGCTTCACTTCAGACCTCTTAAAATGACATATCATAGTATACATTCCTTACGTAAACTTCACATCCTAGATTTACATACACAATATGCTGCTAATAATGATGCCATACTCCTCAGTCTTGAAAGTTTTGTTATTATTGCAATGCTAATGTGAAAGCTCTGGACACAATGCCACCTTTACAGGGTTCAACTCCAACAGATAGCAACCTCATGTTATTTTACTTTTTTTAAATTCCCCACAGGTCTTACCTTCAGGGCAGTGAGAGTCGATCCATTTCTCTAATTAAGGACTCCCATCATCAAGAGACTATTTTAACTTTTGTCTGTGAGTGCTCATCTAGGAAAAGAGCTACTTTGCTTTAGGCCTGTTGCACACCTCCTTACTGAATTTCACATTTGTACTAAAGTGCTACCTCCTGCTGATGAATCCAGATCATAGCACCATGTAAAAAGGTTCAGTTCCAGTTATTGACCTTCTTGCCTTGAGCTGCATCCCCCACAGGATTCAAATTCTGGCCTTACCGTCTGCATGAAGATTGATAAAAAAAACCTTTTTGCTAAACATTCTAGTCATTAATTATGAGTATGTGTCTTTGAAGAGCCCCGCTTCGGTTAAGAACTCCTGCAGTGACTTGTCATGACAGATTTTTATTTCTGCTATCACCTAGCATTCTATATTGTCATAAGAAAAAATATGTTAAATCATACAGCTCAAGCTCATTGCATATGCCCTGAAAGTCTGTTCTTTACATGAGGTACTCAATTTCAATCAAAAATTACATCAGGAATGACTTTGATGGCGGCATAGTGGGGGCATTTCTTAGTGCTGCTAGCTGCTAGTGGTGATCTTCTCCAAGTATAATCCAAGCACATTCCAAAGATATGCACAGTGAATGAAAACTGGCCTAGAATATACTCCTTCCTTCCAAAGATGGCACTTGTCTTTGAGCTCATTGTTGACAGGATAGGCCATCTTGTAACAGTGCCATTAGGATTAAAAGTCAAGATGGAGGTTAAGAATTTAGGGGTAACTATTGATTCTAACCTGAATTTTAAATCACATTTTAATCAGATTACTAGGACAGCATTTGTTCACTTAAGAAATATAGCAAAAGGTAGACCTCTTATAACATTGCAAGATGCAGAGAAATTAGTTCACGCTTTTGTTTTCAATTGGCTAGATTACTGTAACACACTCCTCTCAGGACTACCCAAAAAAGACATCAACTAGTGCAGAACTGCTAGAATCTTAACTAGGAAAAGAAAATCCGAGCACATCTCTCCAGTTTTGATGTCATTACATTGGTTACCTGTGTCATTTAGAATTGACTTTAAAATACTGCTTAAATAATCTCGCTCCATCTTATATTTCAGAATGCTTTTCACCTTACACTCCTAATTATGAATGTCTGCTTATAATTCCAAGAGCTAAACTTAAAAGAAGTGGTGAGGCGGCCTTCTGCTGTTATGCACCTAAAATCTGGAATCGCTTACTGATAGAAATTCGCCAGGCTAATACAGTGCAGCACTTTAAAAAAATGCTAAAAACTCATTATTTTAACACGGCTTTCCCATAGCTTCATTTTAGCTTAATCCTGATGCTCTTTATATGGATTTAATTATCAATATAATTCCTCGTGGTTCTGTAATCTGTACAAACTCCTACTTTCTCTGTTGCTCTTGTTCCGGTTTTCTGTGGTGGTGATCTGCACCACCACCACTCGATCAAAGCACCGTGATGTCCCTACATTGATAGATTAAAGGCCAGAGGTCAACATGACCATCATTATCAGGTTCTTCCAAGTGAACCTTGAATACAATGAGGACTGATTGGGGTCATTTATGTTAGGTAGAATGCCTAGGGGGGGCCTCGGAACCCCTACAGATTTTATTTTTTTTCTCATCCGTCTGGAGTATTTTTTTTTTTGGTTTTTTCTGTCCTCCCTGGCCATCGGACCTTACTTTTATTCTATGTTAATTAGTGTTCCCTAATTTTATTTTTAAATATATTTTGTCTTTTTTCTCTTTCTTCATTCTGTAAAGCACTTTGAGCTACATCATTTGTATAAAAATGTGCTATAAAAATAAATGTTATTGTTGTTGTTGTTGTTGTTGCCATAGATAAAACAGCTTTATAAAATAAACAGGTTGAGATAACTTCATTAGATGATTTCTATCAGTTTTAATAGTGATTTTATAATTTGTTTTACAAAAGCAAACAAAAATCTTAGCATCAATTGACAAAAATAAAATTACTGTCTTCTGCAGTCTGTCTTACAGTCTTCTGCAGCTGTCATTTAACATATGGATGCAGAGCTGAGGATGAAATTAGGGTAAGGGGTCAATTGAAAGTATTTTACTCGTTGCAAAAAAAGGCATTCAAAATGAAGAGCATGACAGCAGTGTTCTCATTCCTGTCTGGATGCCAGGGGCAGACTTTCTGTTAGTAGCCTGGCACTGTTCTTTAGCATACATTTAACATCTTAACAGTCTGCTCTGGTGTTGAGGGAGCATAAAAGTGCATGTGCCACTGCACACAGAATGACTTGGTTTTCAGATTAAAACTGTGAGGAATTTCAGCTGCAAACATTGGCAATAGTTCTTTTGGCGTATAAAACATTCATCCTATGCTTTAGACTCCCACTTGTGATGGCATCTGTTAGCGACATGGACTTTGCAGTCAATGCAGTAAACAGTTCACAGATGTGTGATGCCCTTCAGGGTCTTGCCTTCCAGGAATGTGGCCAAATGTAGCTCCCAGTCATTTGTGCAGAAAGGCACCTTGAAATGAGGCCAGAAAGTTTTCTTGGAATTGGACCTTCCTTCAACTGAAACAGGGATACCAAACATTGATATTTTTTCTTAACTTGCTAGATTGTCTTTTTTCCACCCCAAAATTTCCTCTTTTCTCTGACCCATTGAATTAGAACATTAGAAAAAGCTTGCCCATCCTCTTCATGTAGATTGTCCAAAATAACATCAAGTCAAGATCTGATGGTCCCTAAAGTCCTACTCTCCACCACAATGTTTGGTCATTTATTCCACATGTCTATGGTTCTCTAAATGAAGACAAACTTTCTAATATTTCTGTGAAATCTGCCCTTAACAAGTTTCCAAGCGTATACTCTGTTTCCCCGATCACCCACAACTAAATTCTCTCAGCTACCTGAAGCCTATCAACAGCAGCAGTATGAGTTGGTCACAGTACTCAATATCATAAACAGAATTACCATCAAGGACTTAGAAAAGTGGTAGCACATTGGCCAGAGGTAGACTGGTTTGGCATAAATATATATGGAAGAGTTTGAATTTATATCTTAGAACTAGATTTTGAATATTTAAGTGGACATTTATGTAAATACTACTGTTAGAAACATTTGACATTATTTTGAAACAGTTTAATTTATATGTCACTTTATAATGTTTGTATGCATCCCAGACACATGCATGAACTTTTCACATGTAATTCTGGTTTTGCTGCCCAATGTCACGTCATGAATCCTTTCAGAGTGTGTGCATAAATTATTAAGTCTTTGCCTCTGACTTCACTTGGGGTCTTTTCTGCCTTGATGCCTATGGCTCCTCCCAAGGTGCTTCTTGCCTTTTGTCTGCAGCTTAATGCAGGGGCTTTCTGTCTTATTGCATATTGATTACCCAACCGCAGTAAAGGACGTTCATCAGTGGGACATACAGAGAGACACATGGAAAGAGAGAGAGAATGCTCAAGTTTTCTAAAATGGAGAACATTCCAGCTTTGTTTACCTTTGAAATTTTATTTATCTTTTTAAGGGGTGTAAAGCCACCCCTTTGTCTTGTCTTTTAAATATTATTTATTGTTATTGATAATATTTGTGCTTTCTGTTTTTCTAATATATTTTGTTCATGAAATATTTTATATATTTTTTATTGTATAAAATATGATATTGTGATTAGTGTGTCAATTATGTATACGTATCATTTGTGTGTATGACTTTTATCTACACACATTCATGGTTCTAAAATATTGCTTGGAAAAAAATCCAAAGAACACTCCTCTCTCTCGTTACACTTAAATTAAATGCTATCTTCAAATTAAGTGCACTACAGTATATGCATGTACATTGTGATGACATGTCATCTGGACATGGTTTAAAGTCTAAATGCTACCAAATGCTTCAAGATCTCTGAAATGGATGAAGCTTGCTTAGCAATGGCATACATATACAATATATTATAGAAGAAGCTGCATGCATCACTGGGTTACTCATGTCACATCATGTTGCAAGTTGAAGGCTGTGTGCTCTTTTTTTCTGGTTGCATTGTATATGGAGCAAAGAAGTACATGCTTAATGCATTTACTGCATTTTATTTGCTTTTTATTATGACAAAAAAAACACAAGATTAAGCTGTAATTGCTTTTTCTGGTTGCATCCATTCTTTGACCCAGTTAATTCAATTCTGGGTCATGTAGTTGGAGGACACTTTCTGCAAGACAGACCTGGGCATCAAAGGGGGCACACACATCCACCCTGACATGTTTAGAGTCTCCAGTTAACCTAACACACACACACGTCTTTCAGGATGTTGGACGACAAATAGAAATAAAAACCCATAAAGATGCTGGTTATATGGGTAAACTCTACAAAGAGAACAACAAGGCAAAGGAATTGAACACAGGACACTGATCTCTAATGCAGCAGTACTAACGTCTGTCATTCCATTCCATCCACAAGTAGTAGATATACAGTGCATCAGGAAAGTATTCACAGCGCATCACTTTTTTCACATTTTGTTATGTTACAGCCTTATTCCAAAATGGATTAAATTCATTTTTTTCCTCAGAATTCTAACACAACACCCCATAATGACAACATGAAAAAAGTTTGCTTGAGATTTTTGCAAATTTATTAAAAATAAAAAAAATTGAGAAAGCACATGTACATACAGTAAGTATTCATAGCCTTTGCCATGAAGCTCAAAATTGAGCTCAGGTGCATCCTGTTTCCCCTGATCATCCTTGAGGTGTTTCTGCAGCTTAATTGGAGTCCACATGTGGTAAATTCAGTTGATTGGACATGATTTGGAAAGGCACACACCTGTCTATATAAGGTCCCACAGTTGACAGTTCATGTCAGAGCACAAACCAAGCATGAAGTCAAAGGAATTGTCTGTAGACCTCCGATACAGGATTTTCTCGAGGCACAAATCTGGGTAAGGTTACAGAAAAATTTCTGCTGCTTTGAAGGTCCCAATGAGCACAGTGGCCTCCATCATCCATAAGTGGAAGAAGTTTGAAACCACCAGGACTCTTCCTAGAGCTGGCCGGCCATCTAAACTGAGCGACTGGGGGAGAAGGGCCTTAGTCAGGGAGGTGACCAAGAACCTGATGGTCACTCTGTCAGAGCTCCAGAGGTCCTCTGTGGAGAGAGGAGAACCTTCCAGAAGGACAACCATCTCTGCAGCAATCCACCAATCTGGCCTGTATGGTAGAGTGGCCAGACGGAAGCCGCTCCTTAGTAAAAGGCACATGGCAGCCCACCTGGAGTTTGCCAAAAGGAACCTGAAGGACTCTCAGACCATGAGATAGAAAATTCTCTGGTCTGATAGGACAAAGATTGAACTCATTGGTGTGAATGCCAGGCGTCACGTTTGGAGGAAACCAGGCACTGCTCATCACTAGGCCAATACCATCCCTACAGTGAAGCATGGTGGTGGCAGCATCATGCTGTGGGGATGTTTTTCAGCGGCAGGGACTGGGAGAGTAGTCAGGATAAAGGGAAAGATGACTGCAGCAATGTACAGAGACATCCTGGATGAAAACCTGCTCCAGAGCGCTCTTGACCTCATACTGGGGTGACGGTTCATCTTTCAGCAGGACAATGAACCTAAGCACACAGCCAAGATATCAAAGGAGTGGCTTCAGGACCACTCTGTGAATGTCCTTGAGTGGCCCAGCCAGAGCCCAGACTTGAATCCGATTGAACATCTCTGGAGAGATCTTAAAATGGCTGTGCACCAATGCTTCCCATCCAACCTGATGGAGCTTGAGAGGTGCTGCAAAGAGGAATGGGCGAAACTGGCCAAGGATAGGTGTGCCAATCTTGTGGCATCATATTCAAAAAGACTTGAGGCTGTAATTGCTGCCAAAGGTGCATCAACAAAGTATTGAGCAAAGGCTGTGAATACTTATGTACATGTGCTTTCTCAATTTTTTTATTTTTAATAAAATTGCAAAAACCTCAAGTAAACTTTTTTCACATTGTCATTATGGGGTGTTGTGTGTAGAATTCTGAGGAAAAAAATTAATTTAATCCATTTTGGAATAAAGCTGTAACATAACAAAATGTGGAAAAAGTGATGCGCTGTGAATACTTTCCGGATGCACTGTAGATAAAGTGTTTTATTCAGGTATGCATAACATTTACAAGAACCATCTGTGAAAAAATTGAAAATAAGATTGAAAGAATTTGAATTACCACATTCAAAAGAGATGACTGCTTGATGTGTCTTTGTGTCTAACACTTCATGTTCTGAACAGCTATGAACATCTTGCTTCTACTTTGGGGGTCATTTCCTGAAGCTTTGATATTATATTAATAAATGAGCTCCAGTAAGCCATTTTTAGGCCCCCTCAATGGAGGCAATATAAAAAAAGAACTAATGAAATGATGTAATGAAACACTGGCTCCTTCTCTGTAATATTTTATCTCTTATGAAATAAGCACTGTTTTACTTCTGAGTCAAACTCAGAAAAAAAATGTTTCAGGCTGTAAACCACCCCCTCAGGTCAGTGAACCCCGTCCATAGCTTTAAAGATCATTAAGTGTTCTCTTCATATCATGAAAGTCTTCTTTCTAACTTCCTGGGATGCCAGAAAATTCTAATCAGCAGTTTCACTCTACAGCACATTCATTAAACCCTGACACTCCAAAGACAGGTCATTATAGATAGATCTGCCCTCCAAAAAATGCTGCTGTAATGCTCGATAATAAAATGCACTGGTTCTAAGTGCTTAGTTGAACAAACTGGTGACCTTTTCTATTAAAAGGATTTAGGTGTGGCTTATATTTTTGACCTAAAAAACCTTCTATAGATTATTTCATTTTGTTGGTTTTAGAATATCCATCTATTCTCTGAAAATATTAATTGATTATCAATTTTAAACTAGTTCATCAGTTAAATGACTGTCAGCATTGGGTAAAAAGAAGAAACCAACTCTCCTGGGCAAAGCTAATCTTCTACAGGGCAAAATCAACCAGATATAAATAATCTTTCCTACCCAGCCAATTTATAGCCACCAGTTAACCCAAGTGGCATGTTATTTATAATAAGGGAATAAATCCAACTCAGGTACATGGAGAAAATGCAAAACAACTAATTTTGGGATTTAACCCCGGCTTGGAGCTGTGAGGCAGCAGAGTTTGGCATTTTTGACACCAATCCACAGAGAGAAACTCTTTAATGTTAAAGTGAGAACAGATGACTACAAAGTAGTCTAAATTAATTACAAATTTAAAACACCAAATAATTGATTGCAAAAGTTCACTGGTGCAGTCAATTGCTTTTAGAATTTACATAAATAGTTCAATGGTGATCATCTGTTTATCGGGGTTTCTATTGATTGCAATATGAATGCACCTTACCTAGAAGGTCCAGCTCATGGTGAGAGGTGTTCATCCATCCATTTGTCCATCTTATGAACCCATCATATTCTGAGCAGGGCTGCTCAATTTTAAAGGAAATTTGGCAAAGCGTTTTCCTTTGAGAATATATGGTGTTTGTCAGTGACCTTTTTCATCAGTTTTTCTCCTGGAAGTATCATTGTACAGCTGGTATAGTCCATTTTTTACCAGGGCCCCATGATGCTTTACAAGGCCAGAGGGACATCACAGAGCTGTATCTGCCAATGCTGGATGAGACAGCAAGCAACCCCCCCAAATATATAACGCTGATCCTAGTAGTGAGCTTTTCCCCCAAACTATGCGACTCTTCAATTCCACCCGGGGGTGTAAACGTTAACATTTAACATTATACAAAGTTATTGTCTGTTTTTCACCTGCATTATTATCATTCTTTAATTTAATATTATTTATTGTATCAGTATGCTGCTGGAGCATGTGAATTTCCCATTGGGATTAATAAAGTATCTATCTATCTATCTATCTATCTATCTATCTATCTATCTATCTATCTATCTATCTATCTATCTATCTATCTAAACATGAGATGGAATCTTAATATATTTAAACATAAAATGTGCATGCAGAAGTAAAATGGAAATGTGTCGGTGTATATGTATCTTAAAAGTAATGTCTAATGTATTGACTAGTATGTGGCCGGTGTGTTATACATGGGCCTGCCCCTTTAATACTATTAACCATAATGCTGTGCAGATGATACAAACTGGTAGGAATGATGAATCCAGGTGCGTTTTGTGCAATAGGTAGCAGCAGCAGCGAGCAACCAAAAGCAACAGGGTCAAAAAAAACTGTACTTTTCGGTTTGAGAGTGAGTACATGCTATTGAATTTCTTGGGGGCAAGCTCTAGTTTAATTCATGCTTCCTGTCTGCCAATGGCTGCAATATATTTTACTCTTCTTGTGTATAATTCTGTTAACTTTATCTCAGGTAGGCAAGGTGGTGCAATAGTTAGCACTGCTGTGTCACAGCTCAAGTCACTGTTTTGGCCACAATAATTGGTCCAGAATAGTTGGTAGATGTTTCTCTAACAGGCAGGGACATTTAACAGACAACTGCATGAAAATTATCCACTGAAAAGTAGTTTCTACTTTACCTTTGACTTCAATGCGTTCCTTTGAGTTCAGTATTGTTCCTGAACATTTTTGCGATTTTGCTGAGCTAGAGGCAATGAACATTCAGCGAGGTTTGCCATCACTAGTGATAAGTCAGAAAAAGTGATTGTATAGCACATGTCAGGGGATGGATACAAGTCATTGAACACCCCTTCGAGTTCAATTAAACCAAATCATTTAGGAATTAAAACAGTGAGGTATAGCTATAAATCTGCCTAGACCAGGCTGTTCACAAAAACTAAATGATTATGGATAAAGAAGAATGAGGAAGGCCTATGTGGCCTAACAGATCTATGATAACTCTGAAAGAGTTATAAGCTACAGTGGAAAAGAATGAGGAAACTGTGTAGACAACAACCGATGCCCAAGTGTTTCACCAGTTGCAGCTTTATGAGAAAGCAACAAAGAGAAATCCATCCATCCATCCTCTTCCGCTTATCCGAGATCGGGTCACGGGGGCAGCAGCTTGAGCAGAGATGCTTAGACTTCCCTTTCCCCAGCCACTTCTTCTAGCTCTTCCAGGGGAATCCCGAGGCGTTCCCAGGCCAGCCGGGAGACATAGTCCCTCCAGCGTGTCCTGGGTCTTCCCCTGGGCTCCCCCCAATTAGACGTGCCTGGAACACCTCACCTGGGAGGCGTCCAGGAGGCATCCTGATCAGATGCCCGAGCCACCTCGTCTGACTCCTCTCGATGCGGAGGAGCAGCGGCTCTACTCTGAGCCCTTCCCGGATGACTGAGCTTCTCACCCTATCTTTAAGGGAAAGCCCAGTCACCCTGCGGAGGAAACTCATTTCAGCCGCTTGTATTTGCGATCTCATTCTTTCGGTCACTTCCCATAGCTCATGACCATAGGTGAGGGTAGGAACATAGATTGACTGGTAAAGAGAAGTTACAAAAACACACATCACATCTTGGCTAGAGGTGGCCAGAAGGCACATGAGAGACTTTGAAGTCAACTGGAAGAGGTTCTATGATCTGATGAGGACAAAATTGAGCTTTACACACCATGTTTCAACGCTGGACAATAATGAATAAAAATCCATCACTCCATCACACTCTGGCATGGTCATGTCAGCATTATGCCTTAGAGATATTTCTCCACAGCAGATCCTGGATGGAGTGCGAGTGTAGAGGGTAAAATGAATGCAGCAAAATACAGGAGTATCCTAGGAGAGTACCCAATGTGAAAAACCTGCACCATGGAAGAAGATTTGTTTTCCAGAGAGACAATCACTCCAAATACTATATATCGATAATGCTATAAAGAAATTTTAATGTCCTTTTGTAGCCTAATCAGATTCTAGGTCTCAGTCCAACTATGATCTTGTGTCTGGACATCAAAGAAGGCCGTTCACTTGCAATTCCCATGACACCTGAAAGAGCTTGAGCAGCTCTACAAAGAAGAATGGGAAAATATTGGAATATCCAGATGTGCAAAGCTGAGAGAGACCTGTACACACTGACTCATGTCTATCATGGCTGCCAAAGGTGCATCTCCTTAATACTGGCTTGAAGGGGGTGAACACTGTTTTTACTTTGATCGTAAACAGCTTTTTTTCAGTTGATCAGTGTAAACAAAGCCAAGATCAATCCATTGTGATCCAATATTGTATACGAATAAAATGTGAAAATTTTCTACGGTGACTTTTTAAAGGCAATGTATATACTTAAAACATCAATGTATTTTTCTGAAATAATGGTAATTTAAAAGGTTGTAGAACCTATTAAGATCTTCTTAATTGTGTACAAGTTAACCACCTTTTTGTGAATATTAGGTTATTTCTTATTTACAGTGTTCCAATATTTTTCACTTGACTATGTTGAAGTAGATTGAGTAGATCACATTTCACAGATGAGTTGCCACTTTACTGATGCTTTCTGAATGCTTTTTGTCACTTTGCAGTACCTTTCGCTTCAGAATGTCAATAGTTTTGAAATGTCAATGTTCTCTGCACGGACTTAAGGCGCCCCATGCCAGATGCAGCAAAGCAGCCACAAAACATAACCAAGCCTCCTCCATGTTTCACTGTAGGTATAATGTACTTTTCTTTGAAAGACTCTTTGTTTTCATCTGTGTACATATTGCTGACGTGACTTGCCAAAAAGCTCTAGTTTTGTCTCATCTGTCCAAAGGACATCTTCCCAGAAGCTTTGTGATTTGTCAATGTGCATTTTAGCAAATTCCAGTCTGACTTTTTTAAGTTTTTCGTTCAACAGTGGAGTCTTCTTGGGTCTTCTTCCATTGGGCCCATCTGTAACTCAAAAGGCGACAGGTGAGGTGGTCTGATCAGACACTGATGGACCTCGACTTTGGAGTTTAGCTTGTCTTTCTTTGGAAGTCGTCTTTGGATTTTTGTCTACCATTTTTACTATTCTTCTGTCCATTATAGGGTTGATTGTCCTCTTGCAGACACATTAAGGGACAGGGGCTACAACCCCATGAACTTTAAACTTCTTAATAATATTTGCAACTGTTAAGGCAATAACATCAAGCTGCATAGAAATAGTTTTCTAGTCTTTGCCTTTATTATACTTGTATATAATTTTATTTCTGATCTCCTAAGACAACTCTCTCATTTGCTTTCTCTGGTCCATGTTCAGTGTGGGATTCACGATAATACCAAACAGAAGAGTGACTAGTTTTCTTTATTTAAATAGGCTGAATGACTGATTGCACGATCAGAGACACGTGTGATACATATTTAAAAAAACTGATTTGAAAAATCACTTTAATCAAATTATTTATAATGTTTCCTGACAGTTCCAACTAATGTGTCCGGGCTATTTTAAAATATCTTTGTGAAATAAGCAGTACTTTACCTTTTTCCACACTTGCTTTGCTTTAGTCGATGACATATCAAAGGCATGCCGGTATATACATGGAACAATTGCATTTCATTTAGTCACTTTTCAGGAGGCATACAGCACTTATTCAATAAGTTTTAGTGGTACCAATAAATTTCTCAGTGTCTGTACAGGCTTTTGCATGGAATTTTTCCACAACAATGCTACTGGATGCTGCTGCTCCACTTAGTCCAAAATGCTCTGTGATTTAGGGCAGACTTTGACTAGTGACTTAACTCTCTTCAAAAAATTTAAAAAGGAGGGCTGTCTTTTGGGGAAGTCAACTGTGACAGTTGTCTTTGGTGGGTTCTGCAGGGTGCTGCACTTTGCCCCTCTTTTCTGAACGCCATTATAATAAAATTTTGAAATTTCTATCTTTTAGCTCTCACCCCTACATCTCTGGTTAAAAGAATCTTAAAGTTGCATTATATTTGGTAAGTTTTCCTTGAGTTTTTGGCGTCATGCTTAATCAATTTAAAGTGGCCAGGCTAATGGAATAGGAATTGTGTGATCAAACAAAGTGAAAAACAGACGAAAAAGGGTTAAAAAATCTCATGTTATTCATGCTGCATAATCCATATATGAGTTATCTTGTTGCATAGTCTAAATGTGCAAAACCCATGTTTTTTTTTTTTTTTTTTTTTATATTTTTATTTTATTAATTTTCATTGTAATCATTCCATACAAACAGATCCATTTATAACCCAACAAATTTGAAAACAAATCAAACCCCATCCCTGAGAAGGAGAGCTTAGCTAAAGGAAAATTTCTTTAAGCTTTTTAATAAGGCAACATTAGACAAAAGAAGGGGAGAAGTAAATATCTATATAAATAAGAGATGGAGAAGGGAGTTAAATACAATAATAGTTAATTCTCTTATTCTAAAATAATATTGATTAAATCCTGCCAAGTTTTGAAAAAATTTTGTACAGATCCTCTAACTGAAAATTTGATTTTTTCCAATTTCAAATAATATAAAACATCAGTTTCCCACTGACTTATAAGAGGAGAATTAGGATTCTTCCAATTTAACAAAATAAGTCTGCGTGCCAAGAGTGTAGTGAATGCAATCACCGTTTGTTTGTCCTTCTCCAATTCAAGTCCATCTGGAAGGACACCAAACACAGCTGTTAGTGGGTTAGGAGGGATTGTGATACTAAGGCTGTCTGAGAGGCACTTAAAAATTTTTGTCCAAAATGATGTTAGTTTGGTGCAGGCCCAGAACATGTGACCCAGTGAGGCAGGAGCTTGGTTGCAGCGCTCGCAGGTTGGATCCTGGCCTGGAAACATTTTGGACAGTTTTAAGCGAGACAGATGAGCTCGATATATAATTTTTAGTTGAATAATTCTATGCTTTGCGCATATAGAACTCGAGTGAATTCTCTGCTTTGCTACCTTCCACTCCTTTTCTGATATATTGATTAAGAGATCTTCTTCCCAATGTCCTCTTGGATCTTTGAAAGGTAGGGACTCTAATAAGATTTTATATATTGCGGAAATAGTGTTTGTTTCCTCGGAATTGAGCAGTATTTTTTCCAGCATTGTGGAGGGTGCAAGGTGGGGGAAATCGGGCAATTTCTGTTTAACAAAATTTCTAATTTGAAGATAGTAAAAGAAATGTGTAGCTGGGAGGTTAAATTTTGAACGTAATTGTTCAAAAGATGTAAATATGTTGTCTATATAAAGATCTCTGAGCATTTTAATCCCAAAACTTTTCCAGGTATTAAAAACTGGATATACTTGCGAAGGTTGAAAGAGGTGGTTCCCTTGCAAAGGTGCCACTGATAAAAGATTTTCCATCTTAAAATGCTTCCTAATTTGGTTCCATATTCTGAGTGAGTAAAGCACAATTGGGTTATTAGTATATTTGCGATAACTTTCATTTATTGGAGAGCAAAGCAGGGAATATAAAGAAGTACTACAGGATTTTATTTCTATTGCAGACCAAGCCTGTGTATGTGCATTTATTTGTGTCCAGGTTTTTATGGCTTGTATGTTTGCTGCCCAGTAATAAAACTGAAAATTAGGTAAAGCCATGCCACCTTCTGCCTGAGGTCTTTGTAGGGTCGCTCTTCGGATACGTGGGTGTTTTGAGTTCCAAATGAATGGGGTTATTATTGAATCTAACTGTTTAAAAAACGATTTATTGATATATATTGAAATGTTTTGAAATAAAAAGAGAAGTTTAGGAAGGATATTCATCTTAACAATGTTAATTCTTCCGGCTAGAGTGAGATGAAGGGTTGACCATCTATGCAAGTCTTGCTTAATTTTTTCCATACAGACGCCAAAATTTTGTTGATAAAGAGCTTTATGTTTACTTGTGATATTTACCCCTAGGTATTTAAACTGATCTGCTATGGTAAAAGGTAGGGTGTCTAATTTAATATTATATGCTTGTGAGTTCACTGGAAAGAGTATACTTTTATTCAGATTAATTCTAAGACCAGATATCTTTTGAATCTCTGTTAGTGCTGTTAAAACAGCAGGGACAGTGTTTTCTGGGTCCGATATATATAAGACCATATCATCTGCATATAGAGAAATTTTCTGTTCCAGTCCTTCTCTGACAATCCCCTTTATCTGATGAGAATTTCGGCAGTGAACCGCCAGTGGTTCAATAGCGATTGCAAACAACAGTGGCGACAAGGGACATCCTTGTCTGGTACCACGTTCTAGTTTAAAGTAGTCTGAGCAAATTTTATTAATACAAACTGAAGCTTCTGGACTGGTATACAGTAGTTTAATCCAAGCACAAATATTCGGGCCAAACCCAAATTTCTCCAATGCAGTGAAAAGGTAATTCCATTCGATCATGTCAAATGCCTTTTCTGCGTCTAATGATAGTAATATCTCTGGGGTGTTTGATTTTGCTGGTGAATATATAACATTAAACAAGCGTCAGAGATTTGAAGATAGATGTCGGCCTTTAATAAATCCAGTTTGATCTTGTGATATTACCGAGGGCAGCACTTTCTCCATCCTTCTAGCTAGGATTTTTGAGAGTATCTTAACATCATTATTCAGGAGTGAAATTGGTCTATATGATGCACATTGTAACAAGTCCTTATTTTGTTTAGGAAAGACGGTGATTAATGCTTGTCGAAATGTTTGAGGTAGTATTTGGTGGTCTTTAGCTTCTGTAAATGTTACCAATAAGAGTGGAGCTAGCTGAGTGGAGAATTTCTTATAAAACTCTACGGGGTAACCATCAGGGCCTGATGATTTCCCGCTTTGTAGTGACTTTATAGCGTCTAGTAATTCTGTTAGCGTTAGAGGTTTATCTAGTTCCTCAGCACTTAAAGCATCTATTTGTGGTATTTGTGAATTATCCAGAAATGCATTAGATTGCGTGTTGTCTTCTTTGGGCTCAGTGGAATATAAAGACTTATAGTAATCTCTAAATGTGTGCATTATTTTATTATGGTCGATGATTTCTTCTCCATTCTTGTTGGTGATTACTGGTATTGCATTGTGAACTTCTTGTTTATGAATTTGTTGAGCTAAAAGCTTATTAGCTTTTTCTCCGTGTTCATAGTAATGCTGTCTAGACTTATAAATAAGTTGTTCAGTTTCTTTAGTTGTTAAGATGTTAAGTTCTGTATGCAAGGCCTGCCTTTTCCTGTGAAGAGCTTCACTTGGACGCCTGGCTTGTTCTTCATCTATTCTAGTAATTTCATTTCTTAGCTCTGACACTTTCTTGGTTTCTAATTTATTTCTATGGGAAAGATATGAAATAATCTGGCCTCTTAGGAAGGCCTTTAGAGTTTCCCAGAGTGTTCCTGCAGAAACCTCTGTAGACGTGTTTGTCTCTAGGAAGAAGCTGATTTGTTTGGATATAAATTCTGTGCAGTTCTCGTCTGCCAATAAAAGAGGGTTAAGACGCCATCTGCGAGGTGAGTATGAGGGGCTTATTGATTTTAGCTCCAAGACTAGAGGGGCATGGTCAGAGATAACAATTGTGTCATATTTGCATGATTTAATTGTAGGCAGGAAATTATTATCTATAAAAAAATAATCAATTCTTGAGTAGCTATAATGCACTGGTGAGTAGAACGAGTATGTTCTTGAGTTTGGGTTAAGAAACCTCCAGGGGTCTGATAAGTTGTGATCATTTAAAAACTGTGTAATTATCTTTGCAGTATTAGATGTCGTCCCCCCTGTCACAGGAGTCCTATCTAAGAGTGGATTTAAAACACAGTTAAAGTCCCCAGCCATTATAATTTTATGAGTGTTCACACTGGGAATGGATGCAAATAGATTTTGCATGAATTCCTTATCATCAACATTGGGTGCATAAACATTTATCAAAATCATTTTACTGTTATATAAGTTGCCCATGACCATCACATATCTCCCTTCAGGGTCCGACACTACCTCTGATGCTACAAATGGAACTGTTCTATGTATGAGAATTCCCACCCCTCTAGTTTTCTTTATAAAGCTAGAATGGAACATTTGGCCAGTCCAGTCTTTTTGTAATCTGAACTGATCCTTGGTTAGTAAGTGGGTCTCCTGTAAAAATACTATTTTAGCGTTTAAGCCTGTTAGGTGAGAGCATACTTTCTTTCTCTTTAATTCGTGATTCAGGCCTTTAACATTCCAGCTCACAAAGTTAACTGTCCCATCATGGAGACATTGATTCTGAGTTTTTAATGTCATTTTATAGTTTTAATTGGTAATATGGCAGTTTTAATCTTAGTTTCAAGATTCCCCAGGAGTTGTTGCATGTTAGCCTGTTGCTGCATTGATATTTATAATTATAAGGATTATAAGAATAGATTAGATATAACCTGCTCTCCTTCTCTCCCCCCTTTATCCCCCCACCCCCCCCATTTTGCCTCCCCACATGAGGCTAGACCCCCACTTCGCGATGTTCCAGTCCTCTGACATACGAAGAGACAGAGCACGTCCAAAACAAAACAAACCCCACCCTGCAGCGGCGTTACAGAATTAAAACAGAGATATCTTTTACAGTTAAATCCTTAATACTATCTGCCGAAAATGTTCTCATTAACAATATTTAATCTTGAAATAATCTTCAGCGCTTTTAAGTTAAGATATTAAGGTTAAAAAAAAAAAAAAAAAAAAAAAAAAAAAACAACCCTGGGAGTGATTTTAAAAACTAGTCCAGGATAAACCTGGTAATTCATACTGTAATAGTATAATGGTAATTGTATAAATAGTAGAACAAGCATTAAACCAAGGGTATGAAGTTAAACAGTCTACTTTAAGGTATAGTAAAATAAAAAAAATAAATAAATAAATTAAAAAAAAAAAAAAAGAAAAAGAAAAAAAAAAGAAAAGAAATAAAAAAAATAAATAAATAAAACGAATCCTACTTTAATCACTTCCACATTTTCACACTCACGTCTATAACTCTATAACTCTGATTAAAACATAAACATATAACATATAAAGTCCAGATAAAAAAAAAATTAAAAAAAAGAGAATAAGAGATGTATAATTATAATACCAGTCTCTTTAAACATGGATCCAGCGATCAGATCATGGGTCTTTCCCGTGCCTGGATAGAATACGGCTCTTTAATTTTAATTAACTTTCAAAAAAAGTGTCGGAAACAGCTTCTTTAATTCTTTTTCAGCTTCTTCTTTGCTGAAGAAAATATAATGTCCGTCTTGAACTTCCACTTTCAGTTTGGCAGGATACAAGAGGCTGTATTTGATATCGGCTTCCCGTAGCATCCTTTTAATGTCGTTGTAGGATCTGCGTTTTGCAGCTGTTGATGGTGAGAAGTCGGGAAAAATACGAATAAGATTATTTTCGAATATAATCTCTTGCTTGTGTCTGAGAAGTGCCATCACATCAAGCTTACATCTTAGTCGTTCGAAGCGGACAATAAAAGACCTAGATTTAAAGGCGCTTGGTATCTTTGTGCGATAAGCCGTGGCTATCTCATTGTCGAGTTTAAAGTCATCTCCAATTATTTTAGACAGTAATTCTACTGCAAATTTCACTGGGCTTGAGCTTTCTCGTTTCTCAGGTATACCCTCAATTCTTATATTATTTCTTCTGCACCCATCCTCCAGGGCTGCAAGTCTGTCTCCAAGTTTTTTGTATTCTGAGTTCGCAGCTGTGGCTTTTTCATCGGCGTTAGATGCCATTTGTTCCGCTGTTTCCACTCGAGCCGTGAGTCCCTGCTTAACGTCTTCCAGCTGGTCTGAAACGTCATTAATATGATCATCAAGCCTTTTCAGTTTGGAGTTAGTTTCTTCAATGTGTTCCACTAATTTCTCCAACATGCCTTTAAAGTTCACGTCGAAACGTTCAAATAGACGCGTTTCCTTATCTTTGTTATCCTTCTTGAGCTCAGTGGCCACCTTCTTAAGATCATTTGTGTTATCTTTCTTAAGCTCCTTCATGGCCGTAACCATGGCAGTGGCCAGTGTAGTGTTCATCTCTTTCTGTGTAGCTATCTGTGTAGCGATCATCTCTTTCAGTTCGGACAGTTCGCTTCGGCTTTTGTGCTCCGCAAGTGAAAATGCAGCTCCTGTTACAGGCTCGCGATGAGTAGATGAGAGCACGTCCTGCAGAGCCCTTTCTAGTCTCGAATGATCCTCAGTAATCGGCGATCCCTCGCGACCTGTATCACTTGCGCCTTCGCTCCCATTTTCACTCTCGACTGGAGACGATACAATGGAGCGGGGCCCCAGGAATTCTGCGCACTCTTCTGCCTGTTCCAGGTCAGTCTCCGTGATGCCATACCTTACACCTGCACTCAGGCCGGAAGTCTGTCCGGACTTCGATGCAGCTTTAAGTTTCTTTTCCGGTTCTTTCTGACTTTTCTTCTTGTTACTCATGCTTGTATATTGTAGTGGAAGTTCCTTGGTCGGGTTAAATACAGGATACCTCTAAATAATATGAAATACGTGGGAAAATAAAGCCGCTGCTAGCGGAGCTCTGCTTCAGACGTCCATCTCCTATAAACGGACCAAACCATGTTTTTTGCTAAAATATTGTTAAACATATACTTCTGCAAGAGTCAGCACACTTCATGAACAGGAAACTAGTACTAAACTAAAGGCTCATGGGATTGCCTATTTCAACTGAAGACAGAACTGTTAACCAATAAATGAGATTCGGTTCTTCAGTTCAATAAGGTCTTTGGTACTAGGTTCCTATTTATAATTGACACTATCAATCCTAAATCCTAAAACGAAGCTCTAAGAATGATGCTGTTTTACTGGAGTTTTGCTGTCTTTCTTCTTCATTATTAGTACGCTATATGTTTCATTAGGCAGATTTCTGGTGAGACTGAAGTTAGTTACTTATTTATAGACACTGTCAGGCACGCATTTATAGGGGACAGCTGAAAGGCACTAGTGACTACACCAGGGGTTGGCACAGGATCCTAATGCCTTTCTCTCTTCATTCCCCTGGAATCTGGATGAGTTTTTGGCTATAACATCTCTGGCGTCACTTCTGATGTCTGTCCATTTGGACCTGCCTGTTCTGCTGGGAGAACTGAAACTGGAAGCTCCGCCATTTTTGTCAGTTTGATCCTGAACTAGTGTCTGAAATAGCATCTCCTTGGTTGTTGCGTGTTTTCTTTTGTTTTTTGCAAATCCAATTATATGGGGTTTACTAGGCTGGTACCCCAACTCTTTATTGTTGATCTCTTGTTTCTCTCACAGTACTTAATAATATAACATCCAACATTTTACAAAAGGTATATGTAGATATGTGTCATTAAATCTGATCAGTAACTGAAAAATGAAATTCCACTGTTTTATTTCAATTACATTTTGCCTGACCAGACTGTGGTAACACTTGTCAAAGCCTATGCGAGGTAGAGGAAAAACTTCAATGTTTAGCTGGAACTCTAAATGGTTAAATTGTGGCTACTCTGCTAAATTTTCAACAAGAAGGTTTTGTGTTTAACTGTAAGAACAAGTATGTTTTAAAAGATACAGCACAGATTGGTTATGCTCTTCCATGAAAAGGAATTGTAGAAAGCTTGTATTGTGAAAATTTAAAATGAAACTTTACTGCAGTGAAAGTTAGGAAAGTTAGTAAAATAAAATTTTGAAAATGTTTGTCTGTCACTTTTTCAAAAAGCTTTAGATTTTGCATAAATTAATTTGATATTTTACTAGTATTTCAGCACAGATTGTTTATAACTTTCATTTCACACAGACACATTACATGTAGTAAAAACCATATAAAGCTGCCATACACCGCCCAAATTGCCTTGCCCCCTCACCTTTCCAGGGACAATTCTGTTACAGATATATCACATGACCTAGGATCCATTGAAATTTTGGTTTTACTTGTCTCAGTTGAAAACATCTGGGAATACAGCTGAAAACCAGTGCTGCAAAAAATAATTACTGGTCTACTCTCCTCAAATGAATGGATATTTAATATCTTATTAATATGCCATTAACTTAAGTAACTAATACGATATTTGCATTCTAGTAATAATCAGATTGAGGCAGATGGGAGGTTAATGCATATGTACAGGAATTTTAAGCCTTATCTCCTCACAAATTCTTAATTGTGCTTCACCATTATATAATGCAAATTGCTTCTTCAGTGTATACTAGGCTGATACATAAAGTGACACAGCAGGCACTTCTGTTGTGCAGCACCTCCTTTGACAAGCTGAAATTGACATTTCAAGATTTAAAATCACTCCTTCTGTAGTACTACTTACGTATTAAAAAATAATGGCAGCATGTTATTTGTGTGTATATAAACTACACATCAAGACAATTGACAATAGACTGCAGATTTAGTTACAGTCCACCTTAAAAGACTAAACCTGTACATTTTCATTTGGTCTCCACCTTTCTACTGGTTAGCAAGAATATCCTTTAGGGTTTCTAGGCGATAATTTGCCACTGCAAATTTAATAGATTTTCATTACTTAGCAGGGAGGTGTATTTTCATCTATTTTTTTTTCCTTTAGTATAGCATTTCTGCCAGAGAAAAAGATAAGGGCAAAAAAGAATATCTTGGGAATGTAATGAGGACACCTAAAGACTCCAAAATCTAAGCATAAAATTGCATTTTGATCAGGTTTCTTTTAACGTTGTGCTCAAGTGAGAGTGAGTGAGGGGTGATATTGATATGGTAGCAAAATTAAAAAGGGCAGATTTGTTTAGTTTAATGTTTGATAAGATAGTTCAGTTAATGTTAAAGCATCTAGCTTACATTTTTAAAGTTGGATTTTTTATGAATAATTACCAGTATTATTTCAAATATAGTAATTAAACTGCAGTTTGAGATCTCATATGACAGTAGACTATTGTTTTTTTATAAATGTGAATTTTATTAAGACATATTTTAAGTTAGTCTCTACTGTTCTGCCACATTTGCAATGGAGACAGATTTTGGAGAATTTACAGTGCCTTCCATAATGTTTGGGAGAAAGACAAATTTTTGCCTTGATTTATCCCTTATCCTCCATAGTTTAAAATTACAAATAAAACATTTCAGATGTGATTAAAGTGCACATTGCAGATTTTAATTTAAATTTATTTGCATAGTTTTCAGTCACACCATATGGAAATAACAACACCTTTTCTATATGGTCCCCCCGCTTCAGGGTACCACAATGTTTGTGACATCGTGATGGCAGGTCTATTGAAGCAGTCATATTTAGTACTTTGTTGCATATCCCTTGCCTGCAACAACAGCTTGAAGTCTATGATTCATAGACGTCATCAGCTGCTGAGTATCTTTTTTGATGATGCTCTGCTGAGCCTCTAATCCAGCCATCCACATTTATAGCTCCTGCTTGTTTCGGGAGCTTGAAGCCTTAAGTTCTCATTTCAGCATATGGAAGGCTCAACTGGATTTAAATCGGGTGACTGGCTTGGCCATTCAAGAATTTTCCATTTTTTAGCTTTGAAAAACACCTGTGCTACCTTAGTGGCATGTTTGGGATCATTACCTTGTTTGGAGGCATTTACTGGAACTTGAGCAGATGTTTCTATACACTTTAGAATTCATTGTGCAACTGACATCAGCAGTTACATCATAAATAAAGATAAGTGTGCCAGTACCTGTTGCAGCCATATATGTCCAAACCATAACACCCCCACCACCATATTTAACAGATGAGGTGGTATACTTTGGATCTTGGGCAGTTCCTTTTCATCTCCCCACTTTGCTCTTGCTATCACTCCAATACAATTTGATGTCTGTCTTGTCTCTCCACAAGACCTTTCACCAGAATTCTGCAGTCTCTTTTAAGCATTTTTTCACAAGCAGTAATCTGGCCATCCCGTTTTTCTGGCTAACTAGTGGTTTGCATCTGCATTGTGCCCTCTGTATTTCCGTTCATGAAGTCTTCTGCAGGTAGTTATCTCTGACACATCTACATCTGCCACTTGAAGACTGCTTCTGATCTGTCAGACAGGCGTTTGGGGCTTTTTATTTACCATAGAGAGGATTCTTCTGCCATCAGCAGTGGCCTTCGTTAGCCTACAAGACCCTTTGCAATTACTGAGTTCACCAGTGCTTTCTTTCTTCTTAATGATATTCCAGAAAGTTGATTTATGTCAACATAAGGTTTTATAGTTTTATGTTCCTAATGGTTTTATTCTTGTTTTTCAGCATCATAATGACTCCTTTGACTTTTATTTGTTACAGCTCTTGTCCTCATATTGAACAATGGCAAGTACAGACTCCAAGGGGTAGAAGCAAGCCTACGTATCTCATGGCTACACTAATGAAGCATTGAAACACACCTGACTAATCACAAACACCTGGGATGCCAATTGTCCCAAACATTGTGGTACCCTGAAATGGTGGGATCATGTATATTGTTGTCTGGTTTGGTTCACTAACGGCACACTCCAAATCTAAATTACAGCATGTTGTAAGGTCTGCTGAGAAAATAATTGGCTCTGCACTTCCATGTATACATCTTATGTCACTTACCATGTCATAAGGATCATCATGGACTCATCTCACCCAGCTCATCACTTATTCCAAAAACTCAGGTCAGTTAAAACTAAAACTAAAACAGACACCTCAACAGTTTCTTTCTCAGAGCCATAGCCCTCTCAAACCAGTAATTTAGCCTTTCTTTGTATTAATGTGGTCTGTCATATACTGTATGAAGGTGTGTGTGTTTACAGTGTATGTACATGTATGTGTGTGCACATGCATACACACTATACACCCACACTTTCACTTGCACATCATCATTTGCACATCTCCTTTTTAATTGTACTATTCTGCAACTTTGTTTGAAGTTTTTCTTTTTGACTTAGGCTATTTATGTTATTTCCATGTGATGTTGTGTTCTGTTATAAACAGCTCCAAATCTACCAAGTCAAATTCCTGTACATTAAATAAAAGTGATTAGGATTCTGAAACCCAAAATGCAAACCATAAGTAAAAGTTAAAACTATATGAAAGCCTCCCTGAAATGATTCAGTTATTAACTGCTTGCATGAATTAGTTATTTTAAGAATTCAGAAACATGGGTAACAAAAGTAGAATGCTGCGATCTTTTACACTGACTAAATGTTAGTGCTAAAATAAATAAGATCAATTGAAGAAATTAATTGTAAATTAAATTTGGACCAATATATGCAAAAAGAATACAGAGAAGAAATCTGTGACAATCCTAACATATGCGATATGCAGTATACTATGGTAGAAATTAGAACAAAGAATTACACAATAATAAGAGGAGACATGCATAATACAAGATAATCTATTTCAATAAAGTCAGTAATACCAAAATATCAGATTAATCAAAATATTAATCAAAGGCATATTTTGTGTTAAATATTCTTAGTTTCTTGTCCGTATGGCCTTGTAAACAATTTCTCCAGTGTTATTATACTCTGATAAGCTTGATTAGTTATGTGTTTATGTTGTATAATTCTTGTGCTGAGTTTCATCTTGTTTTTCTTTTAGAGTTTATTGCATGTGCCTGAGTAGGAAATAGTTAAAAAGCAAAGTAAATGAACTACCTCTTTGATCTTTCCAGTTGGATTATAACACCTGAAAGACCCAAGTGAGATGGAGATACTTCAGGGCAAAAAAAGTAAAGTAGTCATGAAAAAGCTAAAGTCAAAAAACAATGGAGGATAAAAAGATCATTCAAATAAATCATAAGGGAAAGACACACTTCAATGCAGGAAACATAGCATTTGCATTCCATTTAGTTTCAATATTTGGTACTCAGGAAACTTGCTTTGTATCTTCAATAACAAACTTCGGTTTATGTACATTTTGTGACCTGGCAGATTTCACCTGTGGCAGAACAGAAACTTTTCACTGACATGATTTGACCTTAAATAACCTGTCTGCCAAAAAATATGCGACCACATCCTTTTGATTTCATGAACTTACATGCACATGCATATGCCATGCACTTTAATGCAAAAAAATTAAAAAAAAACAATATAGTGCAGCAAAGATGTCATCATCGTGCAACAGTAAAACTAATAAATAATATATAAATGATAAAAATAAACATCAAAAGACTAATTGCTTAACACTAGAATGACTGAAGCCTACAAAAAAACTCATAATTCCGGGCCACCTTAAATTCCTTTACACCTCTCCATTAGCGTCTTTTGTTTTGTAAATGTGTCAATCAGCACAAGCAACAAGCAGCTTGCTATTCCATCCCCCCACCACCGTCGCTCAACTCGAGCAAAATGTTCTCCCAACTCGAGTCTTGTTTATCTGGGTGTGAGGTGCCTGGAATTGTATAGGGTAAATAATACAATATATCGTTATTTGGAAAACATGCATTTCACATGTGTTCTGTGTCTACAATGATCTGGGTAAATATAGGATGACAGGAAATGTGAGGCAACAAATGCTGAACACATAGCTAAAACAGAAACTTTTTCCATGTTATACTAAATAATGATGAGAAGTGTATAATGTGTAAAGACTGAAGTCCAAATATCAAATAAGCACTTTTATAAAAGGTACAAGTATAACAAAACAAGTGCACTTTTATTCAAGAGTATAACTGAAGGAAAAGAAATCAGGTTAGGGCACGACACTAACATAACTGCTTGAGTGGTGCAGCAGTAGGAACTGCTGACTCATAATCAAGCGCTCCTGGGTTCGATTCTGGGCACTTCCCAGAATTACTGATTTGAGTAGTGAGCTGCTCTTATCGTTACTTTTTTAGAATAAAAACATACATTTGATTTGAGTCTGGAACAGCCGGTGTAAATTTATGGTATTTGTAAAGATTAGTATTTTTTTAAGCAGGCTGCATGCTGCTTGTGCTAATCGACACATTTACAAAACAAAAGATGCTGATGGAGAGGTGCAAAGGAATTTAAAGTGGCCGAGATTACAAGTTTTTTCGTAAACTTCAGGGATTCTAGTGTTAAATTGTAACCCCTTTGAGACAGTGCCTTAGAATAGGCTCTGGGCTGTGAAACATCAGGGATAAATATTACACCAATTACAATATCCTCACTTTTTTTTAAAAGATATCAAAATACATTTCAACTTACTTTTCCATCCTCAAAAGTACATCTTGTCACTTAATAAATGGCCATCTACTTGTTTCTTGTCTTACTTGAATAAGAGGCCGTACTGTGCAATTACTGCTGCTGTAGAAGCAGGAGTGGATAAACAGGGAATAAAGAAATAAATAAATTAAAGGAGTGTCCATGGCACTATAGTATACATATACTCATGCGGCTCTCTTGCCTGCTACTCTACATCATTCTCCTTCATGCTAGTTGTTACTAATCTCCAGCTGACTGTCGTGGATAAACTAAACATCAACTGTGTCTAGCTAATGGGTCACAGGTGCCTTCCCAAACTGCGGTTGTTCTAGCGAATTCTGGTATTCTGTGACAAAATGCTTTGTTTAAAACTGCTAAAAACTTCTAATAGAATGTCATATTACTATTATCCATTTATAATAGTTTGGTCATAAATCTTCCAGTATTTTAAGTCTGAGGCCATTTTAGTCCTGTCTGCAGTGCTGAAGACAGGTGGAATAAGCATTTTCTTTGAACATTAATAGACGTGCCGCCAGGCACCGGGGGAGAGAGGCCTGCAGAGTGGCACTTTTAGTTGCCGACCTGCCAATGAATTGCTTCAATGTTAGATTTATAAGTTGTCATGCCCAAGTAGGCCCAGAGGCATTCACATTCTAATTAGTGGGAACTGGCGTTTAACAAAGGCAAGCTGTAGAGAACAGAAGGATGAGTCTTAAATGAAGACCAAAGACAACAGAGAACAAAGAAATGGCATTAAGAGTTATAGGCAGCCATAGAGGTGCCAGGAAGGGCAATGTCCTAAATAGCAATGTTTACGACAGGGTCCCAGTCTATGAGAACAGCTGATATAGCTGTTTAGTATAGGAGCCAAGACAGCCTCATCTACTAAATGTACAAAAGCTGAGACCAACTGTGAGTAATTTTGTATTATTAATGAGCAGTATGTGTCCTGCACTTGCACATGGGAAGCCTTGCTGGAGGGTTAAACAAGATGTTGTGGTTGATCATAATTAAGTCCTTCCTACTACATTCTGTTTTTTTTACTTGATGGTCTGGGGAGCTGTTGCATATCCCTTTGCAAAGGGGATTATGCAGGACCAGCTTTTACAGAATAGTGTAGAGGTGGCAATTAACCTTCACATCTTAAGTTTTAAATCATACAACACAGAGAAAATCTGTGTAAACACAAAGAATTGTCAAAGCCCGAAGCTCTAGTTATACAAATTGAACAGACCACAAATATGACTTTATTATATTGTGCTGAAGCCAGTTTCAGAAAACAAAGCTGGACCAAATGTGTGTCTATGAGGGTTTCAAATCAGTGGAAACAACCTTTACTTCTTAATATTATTTTTACTAAAATTTACTCTTTCGAAGTTATAGTACCAAACTGATGTGCTGTTTGTCTGTTCTTGTTGTTTGTGATTAGTGTGCTCTTTAATTTCATTGTTTTTACTGTACTTTTTACTGTGATATTCAGTATGTAAAATTTAAGATAGACTCACCCAACAAAATATAGGGTCTGGTCTGGGCAAGCCCATCCATTAAGACAAACTAGGTGATTTGTTATAGTTGCATTTAAACAAGGACAGTAGATGTAGTATTTTAAACTTGTATACAACCTACTAGGAACTTGATGATAGAAGAAGTCAACCTATCAAGTTCTCTCTAATCATGTTCAATAATTTGGGTTGCCCACTCCTGACTCAATGCCACTAAATGCTGATAAGCATGTTGAGACACTGTTGATCTATGGCAAAGTGCAGCATGTTGAACAACTATAATTGTCTGGCTGCCATTCTAGTGGAAACTTTGCTTCACTGCATGTAACAATGAACAAGGAGTATTCTGTCCCCAAAGATGTCAATGAGAGTCGTGCCTACTCCTAAAAAAAGACTCATCAGCTTCAAGGTCAGGGAATTTTGAATGATCCTGGTAGTACAATGACACAAGACAGGCTTAATGGACAAGCTCCAATTTCTGTAGAGCATAAATTTGCACAGAAAATCTGTAATGCAGTTAAGATCCTGTTTTACTGTGGAGTGGTCTGGTGACAATCCCCTCCTATATTTAGGACCCTTCTATATCCACACCTGAACATTCCAAACCCTAGTTCTTTGTAAATCAACTTACCAGTGTGTCTTAGCGATGTAGTTGCTTTCTGCAGCTCCTCTTGTGGTCAGCGTCAGGGTGAATCAGACTTGATTACACTGATAACCAGGCAGTAAGACAGAGTACAAATCAAGCACAGGATTCAATTCAAACTTATATTTACTCATAACATTAAATAGCTTTCAGTTTTAATTATGCCGAGAACAAATGTAACATCTCATACAACATGGATGGGTAGTAGTTCTTCTAGATATCAGGTTGCTCTTTCAATCTTGCATTGTGCTTCTGAGCTGACAGTTCTTTGATTCAGCATGGTCTCTGGATGTGCTTGATGGATAGAGAATGAGAGAGGCACAGAGGTATTACTGGATGGTATATTTATTTTAGTCTTGTGCTTCCTTACTATATCCCTTGGACCAAGTTTAGGAAATGATTTCTTTCCCATGTGTATGCCTTGTGCCATTGAACCGACTCTGATCATGCAACCTCATAGCACTGAAGGACATAGCAGCGCTAGAGAAAGACATAGCAGTGCCTGGTTGAGAAGCAAGCAAGGTTGAGATTAAAAGGGGACTTGACTTAAGTGTTAAAATTATGGAAGGAATTAGTACAGTGGATCACAATTGTTTCTTTAAGTAAACTCTGCATGGGGACAATGCTGGACACTTATTAAGAGCAGATTTTGCACAAATGTTACAAAAGTTTTGTTCACGTAAACAACCAAAGATGCATGAAATGAATTACCAAGTAGTGTGATGGAGAATAGGACTTTAGGGACCTTCAGATCCAGACTTTATCTTAATTTGAACAATCGTGGTGAATAGAATGGATGAGATTGTTGAGCTGAATAGCCCATTAATATCACAATGTTTATAATGTTCTAATGTTCTAGTACACCTATGTTCTTAAAACATGTCTTTGACCATGGCAAATCCCAATTTGAGATAAATGGTAAATATAGATAAAGTATCAGGCTAGCAAACTTTAAATTTCAGTTGTCACTGGTTCTGGCCAAGACTGGGCGAGCAAAGCAAACAATTTCAGATTGTCTATTAACTAAAACGTTTACATGGAAGTTAAAATCCAGGTAAAATCCAAGCACATTTTTCTAGTACATGTTTTATCACTATAAAGACGAATGATAATATAAAACAGCATACCAAACACTTGCCCACAGTCTATTTCCACATCCCACATAACCATGAATATCTGACAAGCATACTTCTGACGAGTATGATGAATTAATGTAAAAATATGAACACATTAATTGCTGGACCATTTATTACCAGGACACTGGAGTGTTGGTCTATGCATGAATGATAAATATTGACATCTATCACAATTTGTAAAAAAAAATGTAAAGAAATGTGTTAGAAAGCAATGCTTTTATTATCAACAATAACTCTGTGCAACTATAAAGAAACTGTTAGCTACTTTTATATTGACCAGTAAAACAACTAAAATTCTGCAAATGAATGAGAGTCCTAGAAGAACGGTACCATGCAGTGTGCAGGCTTAGAAGCACATGTACCATAAATACAGTATAACATGCTTCTTTGCACTGTTCACACTTGTTGCACACAACACATTTGGTAGTTGGTGAAAGTTTGTGCTCAGTGGACAGAAGAATGTCCATGTAGTGCTGTCTTGATAGTCGTGACAAGTCTGAAACCTTTTGATGAAGAAATGCCTTTGGGGCTGCTATCCACATTGCTGCCAGAGCCTACAGGTTCCACAGCATCCAATTTATTGTTACTATCTTAAACTTTGTCATTATCATCAAAATATTAATCTTGCAACAAATCTAGTTGTTTCAAAGCATCAGCAGCTCTATACCGTTTTTGCAATTACAGAACTATGGACTATTTATAACACACTTTTCTGCATCTACAAAAACTATACACTAGATGGCAGAACTATAGAATATAACTGAGACATGGGAGCACAGCTTGCCAGCAAGCTGGCTGTGTCTATAGTAGCTGCTATGATATAGCGGGTCCACAGCTCACAATGAAAAGCCAGTTTTAAATAAATAATCGCTGCACTATCGCTGCTTATAGAGGGGGAAGAAGTTGTCTGTTGTTACGGTTCTGCCTTTGTCCAGAAATGGCTCCATAAGCTTTATGACCACAGACTCGGAAAGTCTTTCTCCCGTGGGACGACTGGGATCTTTTCCTAAATAAGGAGTGGCATTGCACATGTACTTTGTCTCCAAATCTGCCGCAATCCAAAAAGGCAGAACCGTAACAACAGACAACTTCTTCACGTCACTTTCGCTGGCTAATAGACTGCTGCACCGCAATACAACTCTGCTTGGCACCATGAATAAAGTGTGACGGGAACTTCCACCTGCAGCTAAAGTCAGTTCAGTACACGAACAATTCTCCACGCTGGTGTTTAGATCTCCCAGTGCCATGCTGACAGTGTATGTGCCCAAAAAGATGAAGTCTGTCTGCATTCTCAGCACAATGCACCATGATGTGGAGATTGGGCAAGATAAAAAAAAAAAACCAAACACGGTCACAGACTACAACCACATGAAGGTATGCTAATGAAAAAAAATATTAGTGTGACGAAGTATTCTGGTGCTATTCTGGTGATAAAATGATTTCTTCAAAATGTCACATATATTTGTCTTTCTTTTTTCCCCAGCGTGGCGTTGACATCATGGACCAGAAGGCGCCTGCTTGTTCAGTGCGAACAGGAACACGCAGGTGGCCGGTTGCTGTGTTCTACAACATCCTTGACCTAGCAGCGATGAACGCACACGTACTGTATAAGGCATGCACGGGGTCCACTGAGAAAAGAAGAGTGTTCATGGCTCACCTTGCAGAGGAACTTCGTCGTCGCTTCTTACAGGAAAAGGCGATGGAAAAAGAAAAGATGATACAGCGTCAACAAACTTCCGTTCTAAGACCTCAGCTTCCCCCAGGGAAGAAAGTACAGTGTCAGGTGCTCATTCACTGTAATAGGAACCATAGCACAGAGAGGTGTGTACACTGCAACAAGTACACATGTCGTAAATGTAGGAATGGCGGACCTTGGGTGTGTGGGAACTGTTAATATTTGAATGTGATGATTTTATATAGCACGGATCAGAAATCAGCAGTTCTTAACATTGCACCACGCAAGCTGTTGTATCAACCACCAACTGTAACTTGCTTTCTTTATTCTTCGGTTATAGTCTTGAATAAAAGTGCACTTTTATTTATGTGAAACCAGCTGTGTCAGATGGGGTTGTATGGATTGATTCTGAATGCGACTGCGAGAATGAAAAGTGAATTAAAAAAAAAAAAAAAAAAGCTAACCTTTACCAGTATCATAAGTTACACCGGCTGTTACAGACTGAAATCAAATTTATGTTGTTATTCTAAAATTGTAAGAATAAGAGCAATTCATTTCTCGAAGTGGAGCCGTGCGGGATCAAACTCGCCACCCTCTGATTCCCAGTCAGGAGCTGATACCATTACGCCACCGCGGCAGTTGTAGTAAGAATGTCAATGTGGCATGCTAACGCGGCTTTTTTTTTTAAATTGTTTGAATGAAAGCGCACGTGTTCTCTTATTTGTACCTTTTGTGAAAGTGTTTCTTTGATATATGGACTTCAGGCTTCATACGTTATATAGTTTATGCCTACATTTTGTCATTTACTATTAGAATATGAAAAACGTTTCTGTTTTAAAAATGTGTTTGCACAGCCTACTATAGAAATGGAACACACATGAAATGCGTGTATTCCAAATAACGCTAGAATTATTTCCACTCTAAAACTCCACTTCAATCCCAGGTAATCAAATCAAGGCAAGGCTTGAGCTAGGAGAGAAGTTCATTCTAAGTCGGTGGGGGGATGGAATAGCTGGCTGCTAGTAGCTTTTGTTTATCAGCACATTTAGATGACAAAGGACTCTGGCGGAGAGGTGCAAACGGATTTAAGACGCGATTTAAGGTGGGACGGATTTACGAGTTTTTTCGTAGGCTCTGGTAATTCTAGTTTAAAGGATTGCTTCCAGCTATTGTTTTTAACCTCATTTTTATTGGAATTATTTTAACCTCCACATTTCACTTGCTTTTTATGGATTTATTTATTGATGTTTTTGAGTTACTGCACTATTTATTTGAACACTTTTTGCTTTTGACTATTTGTAAATAAAAGCACTTTTACACCTTTCCCCTTGCTTCATTAGTGTCTTCATTATCCAGCTCATCCGATTACATTACTGATGGTGTCGGGTTCGAGACGCTCCAAAGGAGAGATGGGAGCATGGAGCTAACCCGCATTGTCACAGCTGTAAACTGAGATATGATTTATATCACCTAAACAGGCTCAGTGAATTACAACTTAACTTGTACCTTGTGTTCATATTGTTAATATAATAATCCTGTTTTTAGATGTTTAAGTACACTGGCAGTCTGGTTTGTGTGGATTAGACTTCCAGTTTGTCCGTTGACATGTGCAAGACAGAGATGATGCTTTGCTGAGTGATTTGCTTTAGTGCAGTATGTTTGTATTAAATCATAATTAAATCCTTAGAAATCAAGCAGGGCTCAAGCTGGCCACTTTGAGTGTCATAAAGCCTGTTTATGAGTGTCAAAAGTAGAGGTTCCCCTTGCACTACAATATTTACATTGTATGCGCGGGCAAATACTGGACAGAATACAGATTGTGTGCGCTATTGCCTATTGCTTTGGTTGTGACGTTGCAAATAATTGGGGGGCAGCACAACTGTGTGTCACTTAGAGCAGCAGAATGACATGTGCTAGCCTTGGGGGTGCTGCAGTATTTTTAGTCAACAACTTCTCTGCATGTATCCAGCAACCTTTATCACAGTTCTCTTCCCTATCAAACCCATTAAGATTTTAGCTTTCTTATCCAAATACAAGACCACAGGGAACCAAAGCCTGTCCCTACGGCACAGAGGAGGACCAAGTCCTGGACAATACACACAAAGAGCACGCTCACAATTACAGAGCCAATTTAAAGTCAGCAATCAGCCTAACCTGTAGTTAGTAGTACTGAATCGGAGTAGCAAGTTTGAACTCACTATATCACTGGACCAACCAAATATCAGAATATCAAAAAATTAAGAATTAATTCACTTTCAGCATCTTTGACCTAACAAGCTTCAATTGCACAGACTGAAAGGAAAAAAAAGGTGAGAATAAGCAGGCAGTTCCATAAGAAGACATTGATGTGATTTACAATTTAATTGTGCAGTTCATAATTTACCAATGACGTCAGCAGCCACATTCAGTGATAAGCAGAAAAAACACATAATTGGTCAGTTTTAAATTTCCAAAGAGCTTTGTGTCAAGATAGATACGGCTTGTCTTCTAAATGTACCTCTCTGACAAAAGTAATTTAAGAGCAGGTTTACATTTGTATTCCACAATGATTTTCTATATTTGATTAACCTTTTAGTCAATACAACCATTCTGTGAACTTGCTCCACTAAAGAAAACTCAATTCTTTTTGAAGAGAGAGAAGTGGCTCTGTCTTACTGCCATGTGCTAAGAAAGCTGTGTTTTTCAAGTCACGGTGCATGTTAATCCGAGCCCTCGTTGAGTCATCCCACAGTTAAGCAGATTTGTAGATGCACTAGCAGTTAGTTGTCAAAAGTGATGCATTAGTGGTGGAAAGTCAGTGAAGCCTGGCTCTGCTGCTTATGGCACTATAACTAATTAAATGTAGCTTATCTTAGCTCCACTCTTAAGAGCATTTGATGTATACAAAAGGTTCAAATGTTAACTCCTTTCCTGGAAATATAATTATAATGAGCCTTAAGTTAATGCAAACAGTTTTTTTACATAATCTAAATGCTACAATGGATATGTTCACACAAAAGGTGTCATTTTCAGATATACTCAGTCAACTATTCTTTCAGTAATTACTTTCGTTTTCTATGCAAATTGGAAGTTTTTTTTTTTTAATAATTCCAATTCAGCTTGAATCTCAAGCTATTCTCTTGCCATTAGTCTTTCATTTATTAATGACTGGCTTTTCTTCTGTTAGGAACAGCAATTTGTTTGCTATTAAATTATTTTTTTAAATATACACATTTGGAGGATTTTACCGACAGATCTATCGTAGCAGTTTTTTGTGCAAATAATTGGGCAAACATTAACTGAACTACTGGAAAAGAAAATATTGATAAAGACAAAAAATATGTAAACACAGAAGAAGCTGCTTGGAAAGAACTGTATTCTTAATAAGAGCCAAACCATCATCCTTAATTTGCAGCTTCACAGCTCCTGAGACCAAAGTCCAAGTTCTTGTCCTGAGGGCATGGGAATGTGTTAATAACAATAAGAATCAGAAAGGCTCTGAATAAATGTTTGACTCCAGTTGTAATCGTCCAAGTAACTTCAGAACGTCTCAGGGAATAGTTGGTGAGCCCCTTTTAATTTGTGTGATTAAATAAACATGCATGATGCCACTGCATAAATGTGCAAAAAACAAAAATGTCATCTTCCTGTTAACGCCTACTAAGGCAATCTCTTTTAAAGTGGCTATCTGACAGCAGGACAGAAAATGGGAGATCTATCCTTATAGGCTTGAGTCCAAAAAACTTACATCTCCTTTAGTGCTCGCTCAGTTTTTATAACACCAGGACCAAAGAGAGCGTGTTCTCTCTTGTAAAAGTCATGTGCCCTCAGCCAGCCTCCTCTCGAAACTATGGGAGGAAGACACAGAATGGTTAGTGACAGCATTTCCCAAAGTGATATTACCTGCTTGATCTCAGCCTTGAAGATGATCCTCAAGCACCCATGCATGACACTGTTCAAAAGAACTGTAAAAAAGTGAAATAGCTAACTGGCTCCAGGAACCCACATGCTTTATTTACTTATTTGTTTGTTCAGTTTAAATTTGGCAACTAGGGATTCATTTCCCAATAGTCCTCCCAAACGAAATGCCCCCAAGCCTGAGTGAGAATGATATTGCTGTACAAATTCCAGTGATTGTTGTTTGATAGTATCTATCTATCTATCTATCTATCTATCTATCTATCTATCTATCTATCTATCTATCTATCTATCTATCTATCTATCTATCTATCTATCTATCTATCTATCAAACAACAATCACCGGAATTTGTACAGCAATATCATTCTCACTCAGGCTTGGGGGCATTTCAGCAGCATTCTCAAGACAGCTCAATATCTTCATGTGACAAGGTAGAATCCGAGCCATCGACATTGAGAAAAACATCTTCTGCATAGTATTTCTTATGATAAGAGCAGCTCCCAGTATTTCACACTGTGCTGTAAAGAAAATGGAGGTATATGGGACTCTGTTTATCTCACAATCTTTGCTACCATATAACAGATAAAGCCATATGCCACATTATAGGTGATTTTTCTCAAAGTTTGTCCTTTTATCCCTTAATGTCAACTGCTGTCCACACCCTCCTTCTACACTTTATAGCAACCTTTGTCAACACCCACCTTGAAGGAGTCAGACATTATTAAAATATGAATTTTTGGCATGTTCTTGCATACAGTAACTTGCTAAGGCCATCCATCTTTCCACCCATTATCAAACCGTCTTAATCAAGTTCAAGGTTATGATGGCATGAGTGTCTCTCTGCTATATCAGTACAAAGGAAGAACCATCTCAGGATGAGGTGTTATTCTGTTGTATTTGTGGCGGGTAGCATGGTGAACTGTGTGATTTCAGGTAGGGAGAAGATGGCACAATATAGGATAGTTTGTAAGTTTATATTGTAGAAAATGTTGAATATTAATCAAGAGATGTAATGCTCAGAATATAATGCACTAGCAGGGTCAAATCTGGTATACTGTTTGCATCTTTGGACACCTTGCTACAAAAAAGACAGTGTCAAAAGAAGATGTGCAGAAAATAGTAGTCAAGTCTATTAAACTTCATTAATATAGTCCACAGAAAACTGCATGGGGATGTAATCGAGATCTTTGACATTCTAAAAAGCATCAATGCCAGGAAGCACTCCTTTGTACAATAAGTAGTAGGAATCTGGAAGAAACTACATGTACTTGAAACAAAAATCCCTAATATCCTTTAAAAAGTATTTGCATAAAATATTGGGACAACTTGATGGACTGAATACTCTTTTGTGAGATATTTTATGTTCTAATGATACAGACAAGACTATGTAAGAGCCTAAGAGCATGAGGAGAAACATGATCATGATGCATCGTAGATCCCATGTGTTTTGTCTTGGTAGAGTAATGTACTGCTCTGATTTCCCCTATTGTATTATTAATATGTAGTATTTGTCAGAATGCCTCTAATCTCACAGATTTACCACTGTTTATAAGGTATTGTACCATATAACTCCTCCCCACCTTCCCTTCTATATCTATAACCTCAGGCAATTAGGTATATTAAAAGACAAGCAGGAGTTAAATTATAATTTAAATAATGTATTATTGGTAATATTCATAAATAATAACAATATGCAAAGTACATTTGAATATTGGCAACCATACAACCTGATTAAATAATTTCAGGCGGCACACAGACTTGTTAGTTACTTAAAAATTTCTCTGGTTCATTTGTGGTCAGCTTTTCAGCCACATGTCTGTTCAATATGGCTGCCAAGTTGTGCTCTCCATTGTGTTGTCCTTTTAGTTCATCAGTTTGGTAAGAGAGAGAGATGCTCCTTCATCAGATGTTAGTAAGAGAGAGAGTGTGAGGTTAAGCAAGTAAATTTTATAGATGTTCTGTCCAACCCCTAGAGCTAATAAGATGTCATGGTACTTAAAAGCTTTTGATACACGCCAATTTCAAACAACCATACTTCAGACCAATGGGGAAATAGAACATCTTAACACCTGCCCCCAAACCATATGTTAATGTAAAGCTTGGCAGTTAGGCAGCCTGGCTTTCTTGCGGGGGTTGAAGGGAGAGACTTCAGAGAAACATTAGCCAAACTTGTTTCAGGCGCTTCCTCCCAACTCTGTCATAAAATTCAAAGAGACTCAGTCGTAAAGTGTGTGTGTGTGGAGGTGGGGTAAACATGAATGCTTCTCACTAATGTAACACTAAATTACATTGCTTTGCCTAACATACAAATAAAGATGTACAAAATATTTATCAAGTTATATGCAAAATCTTACATCACAATGCCATGTGTGTGCTGTGTGCCCAGTAAGAGCAACAGCAAGGTGTCCCAGAATTAGATAAAGTGAAAAATTACTTGTGCAGAAGCAGATATATTTCCCCAAGGATGCTAAAGTGCAGGTCACCTAAAAGTTGCATATACCTTTATTAGGAGAGATATAATAAAGCCATGGAAGGTTAGTGGGTTGGGGTCAAAACAGATCCTGCTTGTTTCAGATAGTACTTGATGTCAATTGGGAATGAATTTCTGTTGCCTTTCAAGGGTGAAATCTGAAGATCTAGTTAAGGCTTGGAATGAAAGAAAATCATGCTCTCCTTTTCAGAAAGAAAGCTAAGAATTTCGCTAAAAGACCTGGCTCTTTAAGGCCTACAGAAGGTTCAGGATGTGCAAAGTTCTTGTGAGATGACCCTGACTACAGAAGTGATTCAGGGGCTAGGCCATAAATGACACCAGGATAGTGTTTAAAGCTGCCGTATAGCCAGAGAACTAATGAGTTGGAGTCAGAAGGTGAGTCAGGAAAAGGGCTGTATTGGTGGGAGACAGAGAAGTCACATTTTGAGAAAGAGAGCAAAGCTATACTTTGGTAAGCAATTGGAAAAGTCACTACATCTTGTAGACAGGGAGCAAGACCTGTATAGGAAGGACTGGATTGGCTCAAGGGTTAGTTTATTTCTGTTCACTTTGTACTTTGTACTTTGTTCTTTATTTTTATTCCTTCTTGAAACCATTTTCTTTAAAAAGGACTAAGTTGTATACTTTGGCCTTTCTGGCATTTTGTGGGGTTCAGAGTTACTATTGGAACAACCACTGGGTCTGCCATTACATACTTATACACATACTGGCACATGGCCAGTTCACAGTAGCTAATTATTGAGTGGAAAAATCACAGAACCTAGGGGAAAAAAACATAAAAACGCCACATAGACAACACTTGGTCTGGATTCAAATCCAAGATTTTAAGGTGTTTTTTTTTTTTTTTGTTCTTTATTTCGCCTTATAAAATTTCTTGTATTAGGAATTTGTTAGTTTTCGCAAGCCCCTTGGGGTCAGAGCGCAGGGTCAGCCATTGTACAGCACCCCTGGAGCAATTGAAGGTTAAAGGTCTTGCTCAAGGGCCCAGCAGAGTAGAATCTCTTCTGGCAGTGACGAGGATTCGAACCGGCAACCTTTATTGTACTCCATAGACCCTTATTTAGAAAACCAAATAATTCTGTCAGCTAGGAAGATTTAGTAGGCCTTGAGAAAATTTGATGTCTGTTCCTAGTGCTACTAGGTCCTGTGGCAGGGAGTTTTAAAAATGTGTGATACTTGGTAATGTTTCCTTCCTGTTCCTATACCTGTTGTTTAACATTTCTCGTGTTTTTATCAATCTTTAACACTAGAAACACCTTATGTTTTTCAGTACTATAATCGCTGCAGCTACATCAAGTGGTGTCTGAATCCTCTTGTTCCCACTAATGGCCAATCAGCTGAAGCATACTGATAATACAACACTACGACCTCACGCCTGGACGAAACTGGTGAGGAAGGCAGGCTCTATTGTTGGCATGGAGCTGGACAGTTTAACATCTGTGGTAGAGCGAAGGGCGCTCAGCAGGCTCCTATCAATTATGGAGAATCCACTGCATCCACTAAATAGTATCATCTCCAGACAGAAGAGCAGCTTCAGCGACAGACTGCTATCACTGTCCTGCTCCACTGACAGATTGAAGAGATCGTTCCTCCCCCAAACTATGCGACTCTTCAATTCCACCCGGGGGGGTAAACGTTAACATTTAACATTATACAAAGTTATTGTCTTTTTCTCACCTGCATTATTATCATTCTTTAATTTAATATTATTTATTGTATCAGTATGCTGCTGGAAAATGTGAATTTCCCATTGGGATTAATAAAGTATCTATCTATCTATCTATCTATCTATCTATCTATCTATCTATCTATCTATCTATCTATCTATCTATCTATCTATCTATCTATCTACTGCCCTTCTCCCAAAGCACAAAGGTACAGCTTGAGTGAACAAAAATATATCTCTGTTTTTAAGTTTCTTGTTTGCATACATTTTCATTTTAAACGTTACCATACATTTTCAACTAAAAAATATAAATAAATAAAACTGATCCAGGCTTTGTACTTCATTTTCCATATTGTGGTAAAAATATTATGATGCCATTTCTAGTAATTACAGTTATTTTTTACTGAAATAGTTGGAGTACCAACAGTTTTTCAGATAATGACAATTTCTTTTTTCATCACACACAGTGAAAACAGTATGAGTGATTATAAATAAAACACTTTTTCTGTGATTAATTTCCAGTTGTCTGCAGAAGAGAGACAGCAATTCACATCTGCGCAGAAATGTTCAAGATTTGTCAAGGTGAAAAACTACAAAACAAATACAGAGAAACAAGAAATCAATTTAGCCTGTCTGACCAGTGTTCAATGGTATTGTTTTTGGTAGTGATAGAAGATCTTTTAAAACAACAATGAAAAACAACAATGAAAAATATCACCAATCATGTAGAATTTTATGTTACATGAGCATCTGTAGTACAGTAAATTAGGTGAAGTCAAGGAAGGACAGGTGAGTGATACACACACTGAAAATATTTAAAGACTTTAAAACACAATGCCAATTGGTATCATCTGCAGCTCTTCTGGTGTTTTATCTGATTACTTGTTTAATTAGTTAAGTTATATATGACAATCACGAAAAGTAATATTTAGCAAAAATATGTTTTTGAGTTATGTAATACACAATAAACTGTTCCCTTTTTTTCTAGGAGACTTAAAGCAGCACCATGAATAATGAAAAGTATCTGAAAGAGTATGCAGCACAACTGGTCCAAGCTTTGGTCTTTTCACATCAAGACTACCCCAACTCTCTTTTGGCAGGAATACCTGCATGTGGTACCAAGCTGCTGCAGATGATTCAAAATTTACAAGCATGTCTTGTATTCAAACAGCCGAGATGTAACTCCTCTTTTCACATCGCTATTCTGGCTGTCTGTACCAGCATGCATTAAATTCAGATACTTGAAGCTTGCTTACCGAGTAGTCAATGGGCCAGCACCTATGTACAGGGAGACAATTGTGAGGTCCGTATTTCCTTCTTTCCCATTCAGATCAGCAAGGGAATAGCATCTGGTGATGCCACCTCTGTGTGGCATGAAATCTCACTCCTAACTCTTTCCCTGTGTCACTTCAAGCTGATGGAATGAGCTGACCCAACACCACCTGAACTGCTGACTCCCTCAATGTGTTTAAGAAGCATTTGAAAACTCTGTAAATATCTGTCTAACTGATAATGGCTTTGATAGGTCCTTATAACTAAGGAAAGATTAACTAGTTTTGTGTTCTACAGTATGTACTTCAGAGCACTTCACTTGTGATGATCAGTTTAGTAACCTTGTCCTATTACACTTGCTTTCTCGATTACATTGACCTCTTTTGTAGGTTGCTCTGGATAAAGGCGTCTCCTAAGCAAATAAATGTAAATGTAAATATCTTCCTTAACACTGGGCCGGTCACATACTCTAGCACTACCTAAGCTAATAATACACATTACATTATTTAGTGTTTGGCCTACTTTTTCAAATGACATAAGGATAGAAAATACAGTACTCATTTCCTTAATACATACACACGAAAAGACAAAAACATTACAGCAGCTGTTAGTGAAAAATTTAAACAGTTTCATTGATAAACTATTCCTCAATAGTTAAATAATGATTATAATTGGTTACCATCAATGTGGTCAAACTACTTAAACTTTTAGATTTACATGATGGTGCTGGCATTGCTGAAGTTAGCCATGTTTGGCCCAAATTAATATAATTGTTGGTGTTTATTGCAGTTAAGGTATAGCAACTATATGTATAGCAGTCCCAATAACATCTTGCAGATTGGCCATACTATTGACAGCAATTTATAATACTTCCCTTGCAATCCAATTAACAACAATTATGTTCAATTGATATCACAAAACCTGTAATTAAAAAAAAAAAAAACATGCAAAACATTGCTCCTGACTGAAGTGAAGGGAAAAAGAAAACATGTATGTCAAAGCTTTCTGAGTGCTTCTGATTGACAGAACCTGCCTATTAGTTTTGGACCAATATCCTTTGCCTTAATTTGCTGGTACCACAGTCCTAGCTGGGAATGGCAACATGCTAATAGCTGGCTGCAAGTCACTCCCTTACCTTATGAGAGAAAGGCAAGAATGTTTGTAATTTCTGCATGGATGGATTTACCCAGTGCTGCAGTTCATCTTTAAATCTCAGCTCTGTGTGTGTCCCTTTGCCTTTTAGAACATAAATAGATATTTTAAATTAAAATGTAGCACAGAAAATATTAGAAGTATAAGCACTATCTGGGGAACAGGTAATATTAAACTATTACACCAAGGATACTACTGTATAATGTATTCATTTTCAAAGTGAAATATGCAACAACATATTTTAATGGAAGGCAGGGATGGACTAGTCTCTCAGGCAGCTTGGACAACAAGGGGGGGTTTGACTTCAGTGGAACCGTGGGAGATTGCCTTCTGGGGCCATGTTTTCCCCCAGTTTGATGGGTTGAAGCATCCCTCTCATTGAGCTCCCAGCTGAACACCCTCAGGGCAGCATGATAACTGTAGTCCCAATGGGCAGCTCTGTTGGCGTCTTTGAGTGCCTCTGGAGGGAGCTGCTGGGGAGTGGAGCTCATCTGTCCTATTTAGATTGTGCCTAACAAGGAAGTGCTTATTGTTGCACTGGAAATATTCCTGGGTCTTGCTTAAAAAAAGATGTCCCCTGCCTCACAAAAGTGAGTTGGGGTCAGGAGCACAGGAATACAGTGCTGTCCTGGTTTCAGATTTATAAAACTTGAGTACTCACAAAAAGAGACTTGAGATGTTTATACATAGATTTCCATGCAAAATTCATGCAAAAAACTTGCATTTATTTACGATACCTCACCCTTCTTTACACAATACAGTATTTTGGAGAAAGATGTAAATAACCATACCCTTGATCAAGCAGGAAACTGCAGCCAATCCAACTAAATGATGACTCATATATATAATAATATATATCACAGAGCCATTATTCTAATGTGCTTTAAAGTGACAAACATTATACCCCAAAAGTGATGACTATGACATATAGACTCCTTTAGTTTATATAGCTCCATTAGTCCATATAATACCTTTGTAAGAGGTCAGTTTATATAAACTGATCAGCTACAAACATCAGAACCACCTGCCTAATATTGTGTAGGTCCCCTTCATGCTGTCAGAGCAGCTCTGATCTGTCAAGGCATGAACTCCTCAAGAGGCCAATACCATCAGGGAATACCATTGCCATGCATGTTTAGGTTGGTGGTAAGTGCCAAAGTGACATTCACATGAAAGCCAGGACCCAAATTTTCCAGCAGAACATTGCCCGGAACATCACATGCCTCTACCAATTTTGCCCACTTCCCATAAGGCATCATGCTGCCATCCCTTCCCTAGGTAAATGACGCACCAACATGTGACCATCCACATGATCTAAATGAAAATGTGATTCATTATCATACCAGGCCACCTTCTTTCTCTGCTGCATGATCCAGTTCTGATGCTCAAATGCCCATTGCAGGCGCTTTTGGCAATAGACTGGGGTAACCATGGGTACTCTAACCAGTCTATGGCTACGCAGTCCCATACACAGCAGGTTTTAATGTACTGTATATTCTGACACCTTTCTCTAAGTTTAAGTTTTTCAACAATTTGTGCTACAGTAGCTCTTCTGTTAACTTTTGCTTAACACGTGCATCAATGAGCCTTGGGTGGCCATGACCCTGTCACTGGTTCACCAGTTGTCCTTTCTTGAACCACTTTTGGTAGGTACTAACCACTGCATACTGGGAACACCCCACAAGACCTGTCATTTTGGAGTTGCATTGACCCAGTCACCCAGCCATCAGAATTTGGCCATTGGCAAAGTCATTCAGATCCGTATGGTTGTGTATTCTTCCTGCTTCCAACACACACCTTAAAGAACTGACTGCCTTACATATCTCACCCCTTGACAAGAGCCATTGTAACAAGATAATTAAAGTTATCCACTTCACCTGTCAGTGTTTTTAACGTTGTAGCCGATTCATGTAGGCTACATGTTGTCTCTTCTCAGGATTATAAACCAAAGCAATCCTTTGTTAATAATTGCATTAAGTAAAACACATGTGTCATTCATTCCTTGTCTACACAAAGCTCTAAAGTTCATACCCTACAGCCTATTCATGGACTAGTGGTTTTACATAACATGACTTGTTTGGTGCTGCTTGAAAACTATACAAATGGGAATATACAAAGGGAACAAGCTTTTATAGACTGGCATAATTTTTTGCCCATGATATTAAGTGGCTTATGAACTAACTGAGACTCCCAAAAGCTATTCTCTTAGATCTGTTTGCTGAGTTGGGCCCAGCATTAGAAAGACAGACTGCCCAAAATTGGGCCAAGCCTATTCATATGCTGGTTTTAACAATAGTTGGTTTTATTGCAACAGGGGCCTACCAGAGGGAACTGGCAGAGAGGTCAGGAATATCTTTGCCAAGCTTATTCTCTGTCATGCTCGTTGATGGTGCTGAACCCTCAGTGCTTCATATGGCATGTACTATTCATTGTAAAATTAATCATGTCATTATTTATGTCAGGTGATAGTGGACACCTGCTCTGATGCTGGCACCTTATGCCTTTTCAAAAGTGCGGAGGAGAGGAGTTATAATGCTTTGTGGAGCGCATCATAGGACTCCTCTAATGCAGGTGGTGGTGTCTGGATACATCAGGTGGGACGCTGCTATACCAGCCAATGAAGGACTACAGCATCAAGATGGTTGAGGTTGATTAGCATAGTTCATTTATGTTTTTTTCAGGATGGCAACAAGGCAGGGTTTGAGGCACGTTCACTTAGACACATTTACAACATGATCATGTTGTAACAGGTAAATTGTGCACAAAAATGTGTATTCCAGGTTTTAAAAATATTTTTTTCATGAAGTACACATACTTTTACACTCGAATCCACACAAAGTTTTAGAAATAAGATGCATAGAAAGGAGGAGAGGAAAAAAGGAAAAGGCCATTAACTGTACTTTTTGTTTGTGGTGCTTCTTGAGCCTTCAAAAATAGGGAGTGTGGTAAATAAAGAAACTTTTTGGTGCAGTTGTTTCTGGGGCTTTGGGTGCAAGATCTCTACTGCAGATCACTGTATAAATATTATAGCTACTCTGGGTTTCTTTGTAGGGTTAAAGACTTCAGATGAGACCCATTTGTACACTTGCATTCTCTTATTTATTTTCAGGTTCTATATAGAGATGGGAAAAGCTTGGGAAACCTAAACTGGGCAGTGGCACTTCACAGTAGCCAGCACTTCCATAGGCAGCCAGGCTCTGTAAAACTGAATGATGTCATCCTCAAAATGATCAACAGGAATCTAAAGCAGAAGGTTCTGAGCACAGTCTCCTGCATCCAGAAAGAGATAAACCATGGCAGAAAAGGGCAGAAAAAGAGAAAAAGCATGAAAGAAAAGAGAAAACAAAAGTATGACCATCTCTCCAGGGTTTTACTCATAGTGAAAGATTCAGGTCAAGTCAGGCTGGGGAGCATGCACTGATAAAGCACGTTGCCACACCCACCACATGACAAAAACGTCCCACCTTCCAGAAATGACCATCTGCTTGCCACAGTGGGCGTTCCTCTGGTCTGGTCATGTTGCTTTGGTCCTCAACAATGAGGTAATGTGCCTCATTTGGGACTCTGTGAGCAACTGCTCATTCGACAAAAAGTCAAATCAGTGGTACCCAAGGATTCTCCGAAGAGACACAGTACCGAAGAAGTTCAGTCTTCATCTCAGGTCACTGGATAGCGTCTATGTCTCACAACCATCTTGCAAAAGAAGAAGCACCAGAATTCTAAAGACTTTGACCTTCATCCTTTTGGAAAGATATTGGGAATGTCACATACTCTTTTCCAAGTCTACCATCGACTGTATCCTGGCACCAAGGGTTCTCATCTTGCACAATCGGCAGTTTCTTTGCAGCTTTTGTTGATTTTTGTAAAGTGTTCGACTCAGTTGATCAGTTGATGTCTCTGGTGACTCTTCCTATGACGTCAGTAGACGGATTGGGAGAGCATAGAGAGGTCATAAGGTCACTGGAAGGGGGTGTGTGGCCCTCTTGATATCTATAGTGAGAGAATGGCGGTCCAAAAATATCTGCCACTACAACTTTATTTTCAGGTAGAACTTTTAAAAGAGTTCATCTTTCCACAGGATTTTGTGTTTGATCTATTTGGCATGACATATATATGTATTGTTACTGGGTGGACAGAATTGCACAAGCTGCTTCAAAATGTTGGGGCACCAACTGGGTGTCCAAACAAAAACTCTGCTGGATGGAACTAATAACAGAAAATCATGGTGCATTGACCAGCAAAACAAAAAATAATTCCTCTTATGAGGGTAAATTTTCATGAAGGAGCTTGTTCCAGGCCAAGTTCAGGTCCAAAAAGCAAACAACCTCCTCTGGGGACCCTCGGATTTTTCATAGGGCCCCAACAGGAGATGCAGGGCTGGCTCAGGGTGCTACATTTGGGTCAGTTGCTCTCTCCTGGTGGCTTCTCAAGGCTGCAGGTGGAAAGGGAAAAACTGTTAGTATGAGTGCTCCTTCTCGTTCCATCAAGGTCCTGCTTACCTCAGCAGAGAGAGGTTTTCACTAGGGGATGTTGCAGCATTCCAAACCCCAGACACAAGTCATGGGTTCAAATACAAGTTTTAATACACAAAATACCTTATAACAAAGGCATGACAATGGTACAGCACAACTCTTTTTCTCTTTCCTTCCACTCCTCCCAGGCGAGCTTTATCTGTCCTCCACACCCTGACTCCAACTCATGTGGATGAGTCTGAGGGGCCTCTTTTATTTTGGACCTGAAAGTACGTCCAGTACTAGGGAATAACCTGTTGGAAGTACTTCTGGATGAAATGATAGCCCCACAAAGTAGTGATCTTTATTCATATTCCTGGCAGCCCCCATGGAATCCAACAGGGCTGCCCCATGGGACTACAGGTCCCAGCATACCATGCCGATGTCCGTGCGGAAATCCTGACCCAGGGATGCTGTCCTTTGGCATATCAGAGGAGCCTGTAGTCCTGACAGGTTATCTCCCCCTGTCCTTTCATCACACTGGCCACCTGGCTGGGTATTTTTCTTTAATCCAGCATACCCATTTCTGCACTGGCATCTTCTGCCATCCTACTGGCTAAGGCAGGGGACATCCTGCCACTCTTTCTGCCCATTTGCCATCTGGACCTTCTGGTCAGGTAAGAGAAGGAAGTCCATCCTTACCATTCATTACAACATATATATTAATGCCTCAAGAAAGTAAAGGCACCACCTTTCTTATTTCCACTATTATTATTTTCAGAACTTAAACCAATATATAGATAAGGAGCACAAGAGTCAACAAATAACACATTTTCTTAACTTACTTTATTTATTGAACAAAGTTATCAAACACCACTAGAAATGGGTTAAAAAATTTTTGCAGGCTACCGAAATTACTCAAATTAAAGTAATAATTTGAATTAACCTGCAATAGTGTGATGGTGCTGGGATGCTTTGCTTCCTCTGGACCTGGACTCCTTCTCAACCATGACTACCACTCTGTATCTAAAAATTCTGAAGAAGAAAAATCTTAAAGAGAATGTTCAGTACTTCATCTGTAAGCTGAAGCAAAGGCAAGAAAGTTTGTATTAAAATGACTGAAATGAAGCAAAATCCTAGTCAAAGTACAGATATAAACCCAATGGAAATGCAAGATTTGAAATGAGCAGTTCACACTTGAAAATCTAACAGTGTTCTTCAAATAAAGCTGTCCTGCAAGGAAGAGTGGATTAAAACTCCTTCACAATGAGTACTGAGAAAAGTGCTATATAAATGTAATGAATTATTATTATTATTATTATTACTGAATTATAGGAAGCCTACATTTACAGTCATTACAGCTAAAGGGGTTGCCAGGTGGTGTTGGATAATTTTGTTCAATAAATAAATGACTTCTTCTTTCAGCTACTCCTGTTAGGGGTTGCCACAGTGGATCATCTTCTTCCATATCTTTCTGTCCACTGCATCTTGTACTGTTACACCCATCACCTGCATGTCCATTCTCACCACATCCATAAACCTTCTCTTAGGCCTTCCTCTTTTCCTCTTCCCTGGCAGCTCTATCCTTAGTATCCTTCTCCCAATATACTCAGCATCTCTCCTCTGCACATCTCCAAACCAACGCAATCTCGCCTCTCTGACTTTGTCTCCCAACCATCAAACTTGAGCTGACCCTCTAATGTACTCATTTCTAATCCTATCCATCCTCGTCACACCCAGACAAAATCTTAGCATCTTTAACTCTGCTACCTCCAGCTCTGTCTAGTGCTTTCTGGTCAGTGCCACCATCTGCAACCCATATAACATAGCTGGTCTCACTACAGTCCTGTAGACCAGTGGTCCCCAACCTTTTTGACACCAAGGACTGCTTTTATAGAAGCAAATTTTTCCAGGGACTGGTGGTGGGGGGAGGATTTTAGGGCAGGCTCGTAGGGTAGTTTTATACACAATATACATTGCATTTCTATTATTATTAAGTTATAATATCGTAATAGAAATTATACAACTTACCATAATGCAGAATCAGTGGGAGCCCTGAGCTTGTTTTCCTGAAACCAGACGATCCCATCTGGGGATGATGGAAGACAGTGACACGTAAAGTGTTTTGCTTATGTTCAGTCTCCTTCCTAATCTTGTTTTGGTTTCTGTCAGTGCAGAAATCTTTCCTCACAAAGATAGGATGTTGGAAATGGAAGCAGACGTTTCAGTGCTTTTGTGGCAACCTCAGGATATTCTGCCTTGACTTTAATTCAAAACATATGGAGATTTGAAGTTGTCTCAAGCATACTTTTAAGGCCACAATCATTTGCAACCTCAAGCAGTTGATCCTCTTTAAGCACAGACAAAGTTGATTCACCTGGCTTATTCAGAAATGGGTCACAGATCCATTCCTTCCTATTTGGAGGTCTTTTGTGGTTGGGAAATAATGCTCAAAGTCTATTAAAAGCTGAGATAGTTGATCATACACCAGCTGAGTGAAAGAAGACCCTGGCTTGGTATCTTTAACAACCTCTGCTAACGATTGAAACAAATCAAAAATCCCAATGTTCACCCATAAATCAAGTTTGGCTTTGAATGCAGCCACTTATCTGCCAACTTGAACAACGGGTATCTTCTGCCTCTTCCCCACATGCTGCTGCTCCACCACCGCCTCAGATTTTCCTCCTCAGGCTCCTCCAGCACTATTCTTGCCTGGCTAGATACTGAGTCTGCTGTGTCAGTAAAGGTGTGGTGTCCAATAGTGCCTGTATATCTGTAGTGCAAATACAGGTAAAATTCCGTTACCTAAACAATATTATCTAAATGCGGAAGCATGTTGTGGACAGCACATGAGTAAAAAAATCACCTACACACCATTCATTTAATGTTGTTTTTTGATTGAACACTTTAAAATGTTCAGCATCAAAAAAAGACTATTCAATGAAAAGCATTGTAATATTGTAGATGCAAAATATATTGAATATATCACTCCAAAAATGAAATACTTGCTGCTACTGTTGAATTAATTTAAAGATGGGACTACAAATAATTGTTGCAACAAGACCAGAGCAGCTACAATAATGAGTTACAAGCAATTACTAAACAAAACATAAAGCAGCACATAAACTCATGGTAGTCTGAACTGAAATACCCTTGTCAAATCAACAACTATTAAACATATGATGTTTATTTCAGTACTTGTTTTTCAAATAGCTTATCGTATGCTAGCACAGATATAATTTTTTATATTGCAGAAATGAGTAAAAACTGTCCCAGGAAAATATTTAAGGTATGATGCAGATCTCTAAAGGCTATAACTGCTTTAAAGCTTCTTCCCCAAATCTAATAAACCGTGAACACAAAAATCATCCTGTAATTTACTTTGAAACCCCACAGCAAAGGAAGTTGGCTCCTGATGATTTTATGATATTATGCTACCTATGCATATATATGTTATTAATTCAACAAAATGGCTTGTTGACTTGATTGGTTAGTTTATAATCTTTCCTTCACTTAGGCATTTTTATTATTATTTAGTTTTATAATTGCTGTTTTCATAACTCCTACATACTTAATGTCTCTGGCAGTGAATTCAGTTTTAAATTAAGTAGTCGGCTTTCTTATGAGGCTGACAAAAAACATTTGTATTTGGAGAATTTAAAACAGAGCCATCATTTAATTTTTTTTCAGAGCACACTTTTTAGCCTGCAATACTTGTATAATGAATAGCTGCACTTGTACATTATATGATGAAAGTATAACATCCACATTATTTGAAAATGTTATCTAGACTTAACAAGTTAACACAGTAGAAATAAAAAATAAAAAAAATATCCATTGTATGTATATTAAAAGAATAAAAACAATATAAAAGTCCCCTCATCACTTTAGTATTATATATCAAAGTGTATACTCAAAGACGAATATTAGATCCCTGAAAGAAAGAACGCTTTTTTGTTTCATGTATCTCAGTTCTCATCTAACTAACATATTTTGGAGACATTTACAGCTGAAAGTTTGTAATAGACTGGCTTTATAGTATTATATCCATTAACTGCCTGGTATATCAATAACTACAAAAAGCTACCCTCAAATAATGATGCTCTGATGCATTGCAGTATTTACTCTTGATAGACACTGTTTGTCATGGAAGGCAGGACTTCGAGGAGGATTTCCCTACGTGGATATGGGTTATATATTCTTAATTGCTCAATTTTTGGTTAATTCATTTGCTAAACTTTATTGTATAAAACACAGGAGAGCTATCAACTCAATCACTGGATCTACACAATCTGGACACCCAGGAGATATTTCAATTTGTTTGGGGCACTAAAACCTTTATTGAGTAGAATTTCCAGCTACTGTATATGTTGGTCTTATAGCTAAAGGAAAAATATTATTTTATCCAAAACATATATAATGTGAATATCTCACAGCAGAGGATAAAAATAAATGATAAACACATATTATAAACATGTTATGTCAATAAAATACTCATTCATTGTACTTTATAGAAAGCCAGAAACCAATATATGGTCTATGTAGTGTTTAAAATATGCTATAAATCTACCATCCTAATGTGATTCAAACGTTTTACGAATGTATGCATTGATAAATAATCACAACCTGACCCGATTACCATATAATGCTAGTTTGTTATGCTAAAATCTCAGACACTTCCACTTTGTGCAATTTGCACATTTCCTCATGCCTATGAGAGTTTTCCTTCAGGTCACCAATTTTCTCCTTGCAGCTCAGAGATGATAATTGGCACCTCTGAACTGACCTGGTGTGATTGAGAGTAGCTGTACATGTGAGTGTGCTTTCTGATGAATAGCACACTGGTCAGGTTTGGCTCCTGCTTTGAGTACAATGTTACCAGTATCGGCATCAACTGTTTGTGAAGTGAATTATGTGATGGGCTAGAAGACAACTGGATAGAATGAATGATTTTAGTTTAATCATACTTCTTCTATAGATTGTGGACTCCTTTGGCATTTTATCAAAGAGTGGTGACCTAAATTAGGTTTAGTAAAGGGTAAGTTTTTAAAGTTAGAAAACCAAGTCTAAAGTTATACATTAAAAAATGTATTTTGATATTTGTTGTAGTTACTAACGAAGTTATTCTGTCTGACAAAACAATCTAATACAAATCACGTCAGTGAAAAAATCCTTAATGTTATTTCTTCAGTTATTGTTATTTTTTGTTATATCATTAGTGTCTCCATTTACTGCACCTCTTCCTTATCTTTTACTTGTTGACTATTGCACACAGGAGAAAGGGTGTAATAATACTGTTTTTTATTTCTTACATCGATTAGATTAGATTAGATTAGATAAACTTTTGTTAATCCCAACAGAAATTCACATGCGTACCTTAGCAGAAACATAAAAACAAGAATACAGACTAACAGGACAGATAATGCAGTCAATCAATCAATCAATATCCAAATAAAAATAAACAAATATATAAATAAAAATAAATACATTAAATGCACATTGATCAGATATTTCAAAATAAAGCATTGAAATGTCTGATAGCACTGGGCAGAAAAGTCCCCCAGAGGTGCTTCTTAACATACCATGGTAGAATGAGTCTGAGGCAAAAAAGTGCTCCAAGAAAGCACCTTCTGGAGGGGATAGAGGGGATTTGTGATGAAGACATCCTATTTTGCTACCATCCTCATTTCTACAAGAGATTCCAGTGTGTCTAGGGTTTTCGCTGTGATGGAAAAGGCTTTCCTGATAAAATTTAAATGTAATCAAGGAGTGCGCTTCTTTTGAGCTCAAGTTGCTTCCCTAGGAGACCGCAGTGTTAAAACACCACACTACTACTATGTACTGATAGAACATTTCCAGTAGTTTGCTGAACACATCAAAAGACCTGAGTCTCCTTAGCAAGTGCAGTCTGCTCTGTCCCTTCATATACAGCACCACTGTGTTGTCAGACCAGTCCAATTTGTTGTTTATATGGACCCCTAGGTACTTGTAGCTCTGCACCACTTCCACATCCTCACCCTGGATGGTGACTGGTCTCAGAGGCTTCTTGGCATGCCTGAAGTCCATCACCAACTCTATTGTCTTGCTGATGCTGAGTCGCAAGTTGTTGTCCCTGCACCACAAGACAAAGTCCTCCATACCCTTCCTGTACTCTGACTTGTCTCCATTATTAATGCAGCCTATGATGGAAGATCCATCTGAAAGTTTCTGTATATGGCAAGCATTGGCATTGTGCTAGAAATCTGTTGTGTAGAGGGTGAAGAAGAAGAGAGACAGGACAGTTCCCTGAGGTGCTCCAGTATTACTTACACCATTTCTGACACACAGTTTCTCAGCCTCACAAACTGCTGTCTGTTGGTCAGGTTGGTAATGGCAGTGTAGTCACCTTTACATTATCTCCCCCAACCCACATTTGCTTTGTTTGCACCATGAAATGGGCTTCTTTCTTTCTATTTGCATTTTATTGTATATTCAGTGACACAAAGTTTTTGGGCCTAGTTGCTGATCACACATTTATTTACTACAGAATAGCTAGAGGATAGACAGACACCTTGTGGACGTTTGTTGCTTATTTTGAAATTAGAGTGCAAAGCTAAAAACAGCCAAACATCCTGAACAGTATAAAAATGAGCCACCTGCCCAAATCTTAATTCACAAAAAGACTTGTATTCATTTGTTATTATTACACGACAGCCTTCCCTGCATTTTCAATACTGCATGTTACTTTTTATGTTAAAAATAAAATCACACAAAGGAAGAAAATGCAGTCTGCCCATTGAAATCACATCATTAAAAAATCTAACTGAGGTCATGGAGGTGCAGATAGGCCATCATTACCTAAGTAATTTTTTGCAGTGATTCTTGAAGGCAAAAGCATCCAACCTGTGACCATGCATTTTATGTGGAATTTGTCATGTGCATCGTGACCAAATACTGAAGAAACCATGGTATTTTATATTGATTTCCATTTGAGTGGTGTTAGGGGCTAGGGTCATCATGCTGCCTGGTCACAAGGGCACAGCAATAATAATGTTCTCTGTCAACTGCTGCCAAACAGGGAAGGCTAAGCCTCTTTTACCACTTCCTGTGCCTTTATCTTATTTAGTATTAATCAGAATAAGTTCACCTTAGCAAGGCTGAACTTGATCTTTATTTTCTTGCTCACTCTTCCAGCATCTCTCATGTTCCCAGAAGTTGAACTTATTTCTCAAATAGCTACTTGTCTTTGCCCTTTAGGGTTCAATTAATTTATCTTATATGTACTGTCCTTCATAGTGTACAGATACAGTACAGAGCACTTCCCAGATTTATAAATGTAATTCAGTGAAGGTATAACACAAAATGTCACACAAGTAAGGTTGGAGTGGATGTGCAGGGAAAAGAACTTTCTGTAATGGTATGGGGAGAGATGAGAGAAGAAGTGAGGGATAAATACCACTGCATGGGCATGAAGAGAAGATGGCAGTTTAGACCAGAAGCAACATAAAGGTGACAATGGTGAAACACATGAAAGATCAAGCAAGAGGTTGTTTTTCTGTTGTGTGGCGGTGTGCCCATGACTCAAACAATAAGGAATGATAAGGTGCTGTTTGTATCTAGGGAATCCATTCCTGGGCTCCTGATTACCGGGAACCCGGGATTTCCAGACATTTTTCATTCCCACATTCCCGGGAATGAAACTGCTGTAATTCCTGGGAAAACGGGAACGGCCAAGATCGCATATATAGCGTGTAAAAGTGTAAAAATCGATCAAGAAATAACAGAGTTATAGTTGAAAATAATTAAGTGGCATGGTTTTTTGGCCCATGGTGTAGTGTGTTGCCAATTAATTCAGTCAACAGACGGTAGCAGTCAATCTCCCAGCTGACTGAGCACAGTGGAGTGCTGCACTCTGCAGCGCACGAATGCCGGGACGGGGCAGAGTTCATTGACATCTGTGCTGTTGACAGCTTTGAACAGCAACTTGAAATTGCAATGCGTCAGTCTGTTGCATCCACATTATCTGTGCTAAGAAACTTGCCATCACAGAATGATGACAAGAAACTGGATGCATCAGTAAAAGCTGAAACGGCAGTGTTTCAGAGCAACGGCAAGCGCTTGCGTTGTTTAGAACAAGCCTATCAGTATCTGATGACTATGCCGCCTACTTCAGTGGAGGCAGAACATGCTTTCTCAGCGGCTGGCATACTCTGCACGAAGGTGCGCTCTTGCCTGGACGACCGCACGCTGGACACGTTGTGCTTTCTATGCTCTTATTACCGCAACTAACTAGATACATGTACTTATATGACAGCATGAACTGCTTGTAGTTAAGGTTAGTCTTTTATTGGTGTCAACATATTGCAGCAGTTTTATTAAAAAATAAGTGTCACTCGTTCTAAAACCGTTTACATGTGAGATGCCCGTGCACTGTGTCATTCCCGGGAGCCCGGGATTCCTGGGAATGACATGCGGGATTCCCGAATTCCCGGGAATGGATAAACCCGTCCGGGAATGGATTCCCTATTTGTATTGCAGTATTAGAAATAAATGCCAACCGGTACAGGAGAACTCAGTTGGGAAAGAAGCTCTTGTGTGGCTTTTTCAGTGAGTTCTTCAAAATACTGTATATACAAGAAGGTCCTAATTAATGAAGCAATTATACACCGAAATGTGTATGTTCATGATACTATTCTGTATTCCATATGCATTTTCGCCATTTATCCATATTTCAACAGCAAGAAAGAGATCTTTTCCACAAAAAAGTTAACAGTAATCTTGTTTGGGCTGGTAGCAGCAGCATAAAATGTTGCTTAAAGTTGGTCTAACTGGCAAAAACACTATGACAGAGGACAGAAAAGTTAATTTACCTTTATCATATGTGAGAACTGTTGAATAGAAATGTTGCAAGTGCCTTTTTTTCAGTAGCTGCTTTTTTGTTCATGCAGTAATAAAGAGTAAACTTCAGGCAAATTTTTAATTACAATGCAGTGCAGAAATTAACCCAGTAGGGAACAGCAGTCTGTATAAGATGGACACATGCACATAACCATATGTGTCCATGCCAAAACAGTTTACCATTGTCAATCAGATTAACAGCATGTCCTTAGGCTGTAGGATGAACCTTGTAAAAACACAGTGATAATTGTTCCAACATGCATAATCTGACTGTGCCTTAGAGGTAGTCGTCCTTTCAACATGACCCTCTAATTGTACTTTCGGAGGTGAGGATACAATACTGCAACAAAGGAGATGAGAGTAATGTTGTAGGATGTTTGTCAAATTTTGTGAAGCACGGTGGTTGTGCAGACCAGAAGGCACAAGAGATTACTTCTATGTGTCAGGGAATAATCATGAGAGGACCAGCAGCTCATCCATGCCCCATTTATTTAAAAGTCACAACAGTAAATGTATGCCCCTGACAGTATTTTTACTAGGCTTTTTATAACAGAAGAAGGCAATAGCAAAATGTAATTACAAGGCTTTAATCTTCAATATACATATGGTGCAAGAACATTCCTGCCTAGTAAATAACTCTGGAGATCAAGTACATACTGACCTTGCAAAATGCACAAATAGGAGACTCAACTTAAAAATGAAAATCATACCATAATGTATTGCTTTCATTATTACTTTTCTTCTTTACATTACTGCCAGACCTTTCTATTTGCAGTTACTTACAAGCTTACACTAATACTAAATAATGCATAAAATAATACATTACTCCACAATTGCTCTCTTTTTGTTCTTTCAAAAGAGAAAATGTGAATTAAATGTTCTAACTGTAAAATCGGCTGTCTTCTTTGACATAATAAGCCTTAAGATTTAAAGTTTTCTTTATGTTGTCTTTTTTCGTTTTGATCATCCTAAATTGGTGAGGAGAGGCTCTATACAAGTACCATATTCTTTACAACAGCTCTTTGGTATAGGGTCAGTCAACATTTAAAACAGGAAAATTATTATTATTATTATTGTAAAAATTAAAATAGCAATGATTATTAATAAAAGTACTTTTGACCATGTACATAAAAACCTCAACAAGTCTTCCAGTCAGCTATGGATATAGTCAGCTGATGATATTACTTTAATTTGAAAGATGAGTCAGTGATAGATGAAAACCAATGACAATGCACAATACACAAATGCCTTCTTTACTAGCAAGGAGCATGTCCAAGGCCTCAAGGTTCTAGAGAGCTACAATTTTTATGGCTATCATTTCTGTAGATATTTCTTCAACAGGACCAACAGTCAGATTCAGTAGGATTTGCAAAACTCAACCCAGTTCATTCATCCTTTGACCGTAGGATAATGAGGCAGTATGAGGACAGATGATTCTCATCACCCTGAATAATTCTGGAACTGGACGTATGGTAGGAGCCATTAGCAGAGTGGCCCTTTTTCTTCTGTAACTGGGTGGTTGTAGAAGTTTCTGACAAAATGTTATGTAAGGAACCACATATGCTAAATAGTAAGTACCACAACACAGTTTGAGCAAACATGAATAAACATTGTTTTGGTGTGGTCTATATCCAATTATTCTTCCAACTTAAATCGTCTCTATACATTAGCTGTGTCACTCATACCTAGCACAATTGTGTAACTTGGAAGAACAGGATAAGTTTTCAGGTTTTATGGAATGGTTTTCTACAATAAAGTGCAGGTTTTGGGGTAGGATTTTTCTATAAAAAAGGTTTTGGTATATTGTAGGGTTCTCTCCTTATCCTTGGACAATAAGTTGCCACTGTATGGTCCTTAGTCTATAAACACAACTCCCCATCACCCACTTTACAGTCCTACACACTCTGGTTTCTTTTATTTATATAGTCTTATTCTTTCCGTTCAGGTTTTGGTTCCCATAAGAAGGCGATCCACTTCCATCTTGGGTTGGCATGTCCACAGCTACAGGTTTTCCTTCAAAAGATTAACTGTTTTGATTCTGCACTCTCTGGTGATCCAATAAGGAGTCATCAGAACTCTGAGTAAGTATCAGTGCTAGAAGCAAGAATGTATCTAAAGGTGTAGGGAATAAGAGTGTGTCTGCATGACAAGTATGGAGAAATGCAACACAGATCAAGCAAGGGCCTTGGTTCTCTCAGTCATGTTTCACCCATTAAAGTGATAAGGCCAAATAGTTGTTTATACTATGTGTTCCCTTTTCATGTTCATATTTTTAGTGGACTTAATATACATACTGGAAGTCAAACTAGCAGTAAAGGAGAAACAATGCAACCTTAAAAGTAAGCCTAACAGAAAGAGTTACATTTTGTGAACTAAATGCATTTTATTAGTTAGTACTCTTTTCTGTACTATACTAAAATAAATATAGTTAAGACGGTAATAAAAGAAATATAGTTAAGAGAGTAATAATAAATGTGAATATAATATAATAATCCCTCCTCCATCGCGGGGGTTGCGTTCCAGAGCCACCCGCGAAATAAGAAAATCCGCGAAGTAGAAACCATATGTTTATATGGTTATTTTTATATTGTCATGCTTGGGTCACAGATTTGAAACACAGGAGGTTGTAGAGAGACAGGAACGTTATTCAAACACTGCAAACAAACATTTATCTCTTTTTCAAAAGTTTAAACTGTGCTCCATGACAAGACAGAGATGACAGTTCTGTCTCACAATTAAAAGAATGCAAACATATCTTCCTCTTCAAAGGAGTGCGTGTCAGGAGCACAGAATGTCAGAAACAGAGAGCAAAGCAAACAAATCAATAGGGCTGTTTGGTTTAAGTATGCGAAGCACCGCGGCACAAAGCTGTTGAAGGCGGCAGCTCACACCCCCTCCGTCAGGAGCAGGGAGAGAGAGAGAGAGAGAGAGAGAGAGAGAGAGAGACAGATAAAAACAAAGAGTGAAAAATCAATACGTGCCCTTTGAGCTTTTAAGTATGTGAAGCACCGTGCAGCATATCGCTTCACTAAGCAGCTGTACACAGAAGGTAGCAACGTGAAGATAATCTTTCAGCATTTTTAGACGAGTGTCCGTATCGTCTAGGTGTGCGAACAGCCCCCCTGCTCACACCCCCTACGTCAGGATCAGAGAAAGTCAGCGCAAGAGACACAGAGAAAAGTAAGTTGGGTAGCTTCTCAGCCATCTGCCAGTAGCGTCCCTTGTATGAAATCAACTGGGCAAACCAACTGAGGAAGCATGTACCAGAAATTAAAAGACCCATTGTCCTCAGAAATCCGCGAACCAGCAAAAAATCTGCGATATATATTTAAATATGCTTACATATAAAATCCGCGATAGAGTGAAGCTGCGAAAGGTGAAGCGCGATATAGCGAGGGATCACTGTATATGAAATGTAAATGTATGTATGTAAAAGGATAAATATTGTATATCATTGAGGCTGTTCAACTGACAGTCCTCCTTCCTTTATGATTACCGATCTGTGAAGCCATGTTGTAGACCCCATAGTCTATCTCCTGGAAGCCCTAGCCTCCTTCTGGGAGGCAGCAACAAATATTTATTAAGTAGATGCTGTCAATGCCATTTTTGCTGATTTGAGTACATCAAATGCCAGAACTTTGTTATAGCATGAGGTGTGAACCAGAGTAAGTTGTTCTTCTAAACTGTGAAAAATGTTGTGGTGGTCATCAACAAGACTTGGAACAATCTGTTACACCTTGGGCCAGACAGTGCTTTCTTTCGAAGACTTTGATGAGGGCCCAATCCTCTAGTTTGAATGAGTGGTATTAGAAGCTGAGGGTTCCAAAAGGGCTTTTTGTAACCTGTTGATATAATGATCTAAAACAGGGGTAGGCAACGTCGGTCCTGGAGTGCCACAGTATGTGCAGGTTTTTGTTCCAACCCAGTTCCTTAACGAGAACTCAATTATTGCTGATGAAGCACATATTGCTTAAGTGACATTTTAATGCTTCATTTTAGTGGTCTCGCTTGTTAAGGTTCTCCAACCTTAATTGCTTATTTCAATCTTAAACTGCTGCATTCAGTGTTTTAATTGCTCCTTATTAGCAATAAGATGTAAAAGACAAAGCAGCCAGCAGTTCTCCAGCTAGCTTTTTTCCAATTACATCTGTGTGTGTTCATCATGCACGGTTTGATTTAATAAAACACTTAATAGAAAAATGTGACAGACTGAAAATGATCTGTTTTAGGCTTCAAATCATTTGGATGATATCCTTGGAAAGGAAAAAAATCTACGATATAAAAGCCTTACATTGCACAGACTAACAAGCCATAAAATTAAACAAGGTCTGAGATTGGCAATGATTGGTTTCTAATTAAGCAATTGGGTTGAATGAAAACCTGTAGCCACTGCGGCTCACCAGGACCGACATTGCCTACCCGTTTTACATCTTATTGCTAATAAGGAGCAATTAAAACACTGAATGCAGCAATTTAAGATTGAAATAAGCAATTAAGGTTGGAGAACCTTAACAAGCGAGACCACTCAAATGAAGCATTAAAATGTCACTTAAGCAATATGTGCTTCATCAGCAATAATTGAGTTCTCGTTAAGGAACTGGGTTGGAACAAAAACCTGCACATACTGTGGCACTCCAGGACCGACGTTGCCTACCCCTGATCTAAAAGTTGTGCTCCTTATTAAACTGTATTTAAGTAAATATTTCAAAATTGTACTTAGCATTTCTGAATCCCACAATGATGGCAGAGAAGCGGAATGTGACATAGCTCTGCCCATGAAAATTTCATTCTGTGGTAGGCCTGTAGTTTTGTTAAGGGTACCCTTTGATTGGCATTAAAATAATACATTACTCCACAGCCATAAGCAAGCAAAATAAAAGTTTATTAAAGCCTCAATATCCAAAAAACAGGGTAAAAACTAGATAGTGGTCAAAATGCACAAAAATATAAGGCACAGTACACACAAAGGTATCTGTTTATGATTCAGGCATAAATAAATTTTTTCTGTTTTAAATAAATTATTGTTTCAAGTTTATTTGTTATTTTGAACATGAAAGATTAAGTCTGTATGATTAGCTTTACAATTATTGTTTCTACATATTTGTTAATAATTTTATTGTTCTGTTTTATATTATATTATTTTGTTTTTCAGTGTCATTTCCATTTTGTGGTCTTTTTACTATGACACTATACACACTGCTTCATCTGTGGGACTCTTTAAAGACCAGCACCCCATGTTTCATGCCATCAGTGTTTAAGGATTACTGGAAAACAAAGGAAATGTTATGAATGTAGCACAAAATTCATTCAAATTTGGGTTTGGTTAGAATTTTGGTTTTGGTTTCTGATGTTGTTGTGAAAAATAAACTTTCTTCCATCTTCAAAGAAGGCAGTCATGATGCCCAAAATGCAGAACATTTCTTTATTTGCACAGTCATGCACAAATGTCTAAGTCCGTGGAGTGATCAATCAATTAAACAATTTATCTGCTTTTATACATTTTTCTGATTACATCACCTTATCTAATACATCAAGTCATCTTACTCCTAATATACAGAACTTTATTACTCCCCAAATCAACTAATGCCACCTGTAATTTCTGAGTCACATCGATTCTTCCATTATTCTGAACACTTCTTCGTTAAGAGAGGTTTTTAGCAGATTCTCCTATTGATCTTAGCACTGTTTCGTAGGAGAGGTGTATGGACTTTCCCATCGGAGTGTCCCCACTTTCTGGAGGGGTGTTTATTACTCATCTACCTCATTCTAACCTTTGAAAATGGCATTGGTAGCTTCTCTAAGATGAGGCAAAGATTTTTCTTGTGCTTTCAGCTTTAAGCTATGGTTAGTTATCCTCTGCAATTTGATACTAAAATTTGTTGGTTCCAAGCTAATGGAGTGAATACAAGGATGGCATATTGCTTGTATAAGTGAGAGGTGAGCAATTTCTTGTTAAGATATGGATCATCTTATTACAAGCTGAGTTTTGGGTAAAACAGACTTCCTGGTTCAGATTGAGCTACATAATATTAATTTAAAAAGCAATACTTTATTTATAGTACCTTTTAATTTCTCCATCTGAAATTGGTCAATTTTATGTTTTCTAAATTCTTAGTATTTATTATTTCAACCACAAGATAATCCTTTGTTCCTCTGAATGTTGATTATTTGTTGCACTAGGACAAATAGGTGGTGATTAGTCAGTACATCCATAAAAGACACTGAATTTGTTTTTAATTAACAGCAGTCTGATACATTTAAAGTGTTGTTTACAGTAAATTCCCTTTTATTTATTTTTACTTTGTTGTGTTCTTTACATTAAAAAAAAAAGTTTCTTTCTCTCTATGGGACTAGGACACTAGATGGACAAAATATTCAGATTTATACTTTTTAAGCTAAACAATAGTTGCTGCTAAGCATAAGTGAGTTTATCTGGTATTAAAATAATTAACTAAAAAATAACAATATTTTTGCCCTACTAAACTGCCTTCACAGATTTTAGTTCCTGTCTAGCAGCCAGCTTTGAGATCCCTTTTAGCAGACCACGCACTTTTCACAATACCTTCTTTTATAATGCTAGACTCAATGCAGCACCAGCAGGAGACAGCTTTTAAACCCATCACACAATTATTCTTGTATTTATAGATGTCTGTTAAAAGTGTTAGGCCATTAATCCACAGTGGTCTCTAATATCACCTAGATACACTACACCCCTTTGCCCTGAATAGCATTTAGAAGAGTCAGGCTACAGGTTGCAAGTTACCATTAGAGAACAAGTTCTCACCTTTATTATTTTAAATAGCCTTAATGCCTGCTGTCCTAAAGGTGACTTCCTGATCTCCAGCTACACTTCCATGTGAGGTGGTCAGGCACCCTTGCCACATGCAGAGCTTTCTTCCCGCTGTTGTAAGCAGGATGCTGATAGTCTGATTTTTGCCTTTCATGTTGCCATCTAACATAGAGAGGGAATCTTATTAGCTTCCTTGTAAGGTTAAGATCACTCTCCGTCTCCCCTTCATCTCTAAACAAATCCCTTTTGAGGAGCTCATTCTGCAGCTTACATTTGCACATACTGTAGAGGTGCTTTCTGATGTCATCATTGGTCACAGTCTTTCTCTGGTTCTTGTCAGGGACAATCCATCTTAAAGACACTTTTACTCTAGACAACTGTTTATATCCTGCATCCATAATTCAGAACACAGCTTTGTTGTGTTACCTATTTGACAAGACATTTCTTTAATCACAGTAAAATCAAATACAGCATATACACATTGCATACAAAGTGTTAATCTTTGGGTAGAACGGTCTAAACAACTTTAAAGAAAGATAACTAAATATGTATCACACATACACACTGTATGGTTCATTAATTGAAGAAATCATCATAAAATCCATGGGTAAGCAATAATTTAGTCAGAAAAAGGTTGACTTTATATTTTAACATATAAGATTACATCTCTGTTGTGTTGTAATGTTATTTGCTGTTAAGTTTGTCCTTCTACACTGCCTGAGAGTCTTGCAAGATTACCTTTATAGCAGGAGCACGTGGAAGAGCTGTCTAGTTGTTTTGAATGCCTTAACATCTGCTGTAACTTAAGAACTTGTTCTTATTAAAAGTTCAGTTAAACCTTCTCCCTGCCTTATGGTAAATGTCAACTTGGTGACAGAAGTGAGAAATCCACCAGGACAGATAAATGCTGCAACGTTGATTACACACACAGCCATTGATTCAACTGGTGGTCATGACTCCGCCATACCAGCAATAAAAGGGAGAAGACAAGCAATTGAAAAAAAATGTCAGTAGGGGTGAGGTGTTCTTACCCACTCATTTTTGATAGCAAGGATCCTGATAACTGGCACAAATTTGAAAGTGATTGCAATATATTCATTGGCGGTAGCACCCAGTCATAAATCAACATACTACTCAATTTAGCAGGACCCGAGGCAGTAGAAAGTGAATGGACAACTACTTACGCGCCAGCAGGGAGGTCAGAAGAGGGAGCCGAAATAACACTGGCAGAATTGTGGAAGGAGCCCGATTGCTGAAAAGAAAAGTTTAAGGAAATCTGCAATCTGGAGTCAAACATAATGATGGAGAGGCACAACTTTAATGCAAGGTATCAAGAGCCTGGTGAAACAATTGAGGCATAAATGAGTGTTCTGATAAATTAAGCTAACAACAGTAACTTTGGTATATTAACAAACAAATTAATTCATGACTGATTAGCTTATGGTATTTCAAGTGACAACGTCAGTCTCATCTTATTAAGAGAAATGGACCTGATGCTATCCAAGACAATCAGAATCTGTCAGATTAAGTGAGACCACGGAGCAACATAGCAAAGTACTCTCCAGTCTTAGAAATGCAGCAACTGCCAAGGTGGATGCAGTTTAGATACAAAATAGCAGTAAAACTAAGTGTTATGTAGAAGCAACATTCTAACTCATTAAGTGAGGCAGACACCAGGTTAAACATGAACATTGTAATTGGAAAGAATTAAACAATTTTTAAAACCAGTGTAAATCTTCAAAGCACTGTTGTCCACAGAAGCAAGTAAACACATTGATTGTTGAATCAGACACTGGCAGTGACATTGAAGAAACTTTCACCATTAATAGCCTGAATGTGCTTGAAGATGATATACCACTAGACTTTACTAATATAAAACAGAAAAGCAGTGATGAGGCAATCTGCACTGTCAAAATGAATGAAAGAAACTTAAAGCTCACAATTGACACTGGAGCACTCTGCAATGTCATTGCTCTTGACAGACTTAAAGCCTTAAGATGGACAGATCAGCTCCAGACACTGAAAAAGAGAGTCAGACTTGTTGCTTATGTGGGCGCAGAAATTGTCCTAATTGGTAGTGTAACACAGTCACGCTCATTGAAATTTCTGGTGGTAAACAAACCTGTTTAGTCATTTCTAGGACTTAGGGACAGTTTAAAAATGAAGATGGGCACATTTAGCAAAGAAGTGCACTGGATTGATCTGGTAGAGAACAATAGCTTCACCAAAGCCATTTATTCAGAATTCACAGAACTGTTCACTGATTTAATTGGCCTGTTATTTATTCTGTGAAAGTCAACCCTATTTAGCCAGAGTGAATACTGAACTAGACAGAATGGTTGCTCATGTTGTAATTGAGCCTATGGAGCAACCCATTGAAAGGGTTTTCAATTTAGTAGCCACACATAACAAAAAGACAAATAAATATCATATGTGCATAGATCCACGGCATCTAAATAAACCAGAATGAACCGATTACCTTTATTCCTCATTTGTTAAAAAAATGTAGTTACTTTTTCAGTGCCAACCATGTTATTTCAATCTGGAATTGTCTCATTCCTGTATACTCTGCCTATCCCGCTTTGGCTGTTAACTTCCTTTTTTCATGTCTAAATCTAACACTTGTTTGATCAGAAGTGTGTTCTTGCATGTGAATAATTCTGCTGTAAATGAAATAACGAAACCTGTTGGCAAGGCAGCAAAAATCTGGGTATGAAATATAGGAGCTGGACAGAATCAGCTTTGGTTAATAAATTAAAATTTGTGCAATTAGTAAAAAACAACTTGATGTAAATGTTGTCAAAATCAGAATTATAGGTCAAGAATCGACCTAAGCAAAACCAACATGAAAAGGATAGGAAAATCTAATGTCTTAATGCAGTGGTTAACAGCTTGGTGACTGGATAAAACAATGAAACTAATAACCTTAATATTACATCTGATCACAGCAGAGTAATTTCTATGGTCAAGTGTGGTGTGGCAAAATGCTTGGCTTAAAATGAGTCAGAATTACACAGTATTTCTGTAGCTCTCACTTCTTTTCCTAATCCCAATATCCATCTTCTGTTCTTTCTATGCCTTTCTCACTCATATTTAGCATTTAAGTCTACTGTCAACTCTTCCACAATGAATAACATTTGCTTTATCTGCTTTGCTCAAATCAGGGATAGAAGTGAATTACAATAATGAATACCAGCGATAATGAATTCCTGGGAACATTTAATGTTTTATCTAATCTGATCATTTAGGCTGTAAGGTAGCACACAACTCTGGATGGGTTGTTATTGTTCTGGTGAACACTCTCTTTTGGTTTACTCAAAATGGGTCATTTTAAAGAATAATTGTTGTCCATTATTTACTGGATTGATTTCCAGATCAAGCAGCTTCTTCACTGACCATCACTTTTGAATTGCATGGCAACACTTCAGAAAGGAGACTGCCAATAGTTTATTAGCTATTTACTGCTACGCAGAAATATGTTACATTTATTTGGTGATAATAACAGTAAGCACGGTTCTAGTGATTATTTTTTACCTCTTTCTGCAATACATCTTACTGATTTTCAGTAAACAGAAATAAGGCATCTCTTCAGAATATCCTCTACAAAATTGTATATTATTGCCCGAGTAATTCCCAATAGGCTGTTACACATTTCTGAGTAAAAATCATCATTAATAATTTACAGTGGTATAATTCGTTCTTAATACTGTAAGGATAAGCAAGTCTCCACATTATAATAAATACTGGAAAGCAGTGGAGATGTAATGAACATGTCCCAAATATGACAATAATTAATAAGAATTTATTCATCAAAGAACAGATCTCAAGGTAATTTTATTAAGTGCTTGGCATGTGCATTTTCTGTCTTTTTGTGTCACTTTAGGTCAATGTAAACTGTGTTCTGAGAATGTTCAGGTAAAGGAGGCATGCGTTTTGAGTTAAGGTCATTATGCTCACTAACCATGGTGCCAAGCTGTAAAGATGTATGGCTTGTTGGTTTGAAGGTAAGAATTTCAGTGTACTCTCTATACATGACAAAAATGACTCTGTAAACGTATAATTAAAATTTAAATCTTTCTTTATAATCCATGCAGTTTCCTCAAGGATAAATAAGACTACATGACAGAATAAAATTAAAATAGTGTTCAAATAAACAACAAATAGCCATCTGGCAATTTACTTAATAACTTAACTTTTGAATGGTCAGATGTGGCTTTAGTACAATGTTATTATTTCAGCAAATTTTCATAGTTTTTAACAAGGTCTATAAATTCTCAATTATAGCTTAGTAATTTCATATTAACCTCTTATACTTACAAATAGTTTTTACCAACATATAATTGCTAACATCTTGTTATGTAGCAATAAATACACCACTAAAATATGTATTGTAGGCAATTCTACTCTAACATTTTATTTATTTATTTTTTTGTTTATTTATTCATTTTACTACATCTTGAAACATTTTTACATTTACAGTATAGTGCTCCCCTACCTCACTATACAGTTATCATTTGTTACTCTCTTTTTAGCATACAATAAAATCATTAATAACACAATGTGTATTTCATATCCATCCATCCATCCATTGTCTCCCGCTTATCCGAGGTCGGGTCGCGGGGGCAGCAGCTTGAGCAGAGATGCCCAGACTTCCCTCTCCCCGGCCACTTCTTCTAGCTCTTCCGGGAGAATCCCAAGGCGTTCCCAGGCCAGTCGAGAGACATAGTCCCTCCAGCGTGTCCTGGGTCTTCCCCGGGGCCTCCTCCCGGTTAGACATGCCCGGAACACCTCACCAGGGAGGCGTCCAGGAGGCATCCTATGCATAGTGAAATTTCTCTTTTGCGTTTAATAGTAATAGATGTAGGAAAATCTTTTAACTCGGAACACCATCATACATTCTTTCTTCAAAATAAACAAAAAACTTTTTTATATATTTTTAAAGAGATCAAAGCATCTTGGAAGCATTAACTTTTTTCCCCCATTAAATATCTTTCACCTATTTAATATAAATATTTTAATGCATGACATTTAAAGAATAATTTTGAATGCTGGTATACTGTTGCATATTTTTGCCCCTGAAACAGGGTTGGCAAGAAAAGAAAAATTACAGGGAGACAGCATTGTGTTGAATGACACACAAGACTAGGGCATTGTTATGAAAAGAAAAATAATATACTTTTGTTTAACCAATAATAAAAAAAATATATACATGCTGACAAGGTAAAGTTTATCCTGTGGAAGATCGGGGGTTGAACAGCCCCCTAACCCGGACACAGACAGGCTCAGCGACACACAAGTCCCAAAAGCACACTTTTATTTTATTTTTTTTAGCAGACAGTGCACCAATCACCAATTACTCAGTCCCTTTACTTTCAGTTTTTTCTTTCTCCTCTTTTTCTCTCTCTTCTGCCTTTACTCCTCCTTGCAGCTTCCCTCCACCACCCAATTCTAGCTCTCCAATTGGTGGTGAGGCAGCTCCTTTTATAGCACACCCGGAAGTGCTCCAGGTGATTCTTGACCTTCTTCCAGCTACACTTCCGGGTGTGGCCGAAGAGGTTCTTCTGAGGATCCAGATGCACCTACATCACCCCCTGGTGGCACCCATGGAACACAACAGGGTTGCTCCAAACTACAAGTCCCAGCAGAACCCAACAGGAATCTGTGGTGCTGTAGCAACCCAGGGAGGCTGCTCTCTAGCATCCCGGGGGAGATAATGTCTCAAACATGGTCTCTCCCTTGGTCCTTCAACCCAGCTGAAGTCCTGGCCAGGTAATAGTCCTGGCCATTTGCCACAATCCATATCTCAAAAGATTAAGAGTTCTCAATATCTGTCATACTAGTTTGGGGTTTTTAGAAGCTTTTCATACTTTAACTACAAATTGAAAGTTTTTGCCCACTAAATATGATAAATATACTTTTGCATCTACCATAATGTAATCTGTGACAATGGCTGAATCTCCCAGAAGGTAATAAAAAAGCTCAGACTGAATGTTCACAGTTCTAGATAAGCAGCAATTCCACTGAGAATGCTGACAAACTGTTTTGTATAAAGGTAGCAATGAGACCAAAATCTCACTTCTTAATGTTGCTAGGAAAAGAAAGTCCATCCATCTATTTATCCATCCAAAGACCCACCCACCCCCAAACCTTCTTATTGTTTTTCAGGGTTGCAAGATCCACAGTCTGTCTTACAGCAACAAAAAGTTTCCAGTATTAGAAAGGATGCCAGTGCACCATAGGGCTTATTTATGCATGCATCCATAGCCAATTTTTTTTTTTTTTAACATTACAATTTTGCACTACAATAATGCCCAATTCACTTATAGCATTAGTTCTCACCGAAGTTTATCGACTTATTTTGTTAAACAATAAGAGAGAACATTTTCTGTCACAATTTTTTATGTATGTTGAAGTAGGCAGGTGTAGGACAAAGTGGCCTTTGCCCATTTTGCTAGGCTTTAGTGGCACACCAGGCCTGTAATGCAGCAGATTTAGCCAACATCCATTGCACCTTCCCCCACTTACATTACAACTATGTGACTAAACTTCAGCTTGCACCAAGATCTTCCTGTAATTCATCTGATAACAAAGACTTCTTCAGCCAGAAGGCATGAAATGGACCTATAATTCAATGGATGACAACTGGGTTGGATAGAGGAACTCACCTGTAACAAGACACCAATTTTATAATTGGAAGTGACTTTAATACAATCAGCAGAAGTTATATATTCCCTTAAAACTGTTTGCACCATTCTGAAGATTCTCTTGGGATATTCTCTGGACACTCTCACCGAATGCCCTGGAGACTCCCTCGGTGGTACTTTCTCTGGGGTGCTCTGCCCAAGGGAAAAATTATGCAATAATTGTTACAAAATGATTTTCTAAAACTTCTATCTGAAACTAAAAGCTGATGAGTCATTTTCTTTTCGGGGAGCTGAGAACTGACAATCTGTTTCTCTTTGTGGATCAGAAATTGACACTCTCTCTGCCAAGCCAAGCTCTGGGCTAGTGGGCTGAAAAGACTGAAAAACAGCCATTACTTCAAGATGAGAACTTCAGCATCTAAAAGAATAATATTATTCACTATGAAGTTGCAGACGACACAGCAAAGGGCCTAACAGAAGAAAGCAGGTTGAGAAAGCAACTTCACAGAACAACACAAACAAAGGATCATGCAGCAAGTGGAAAGAATGCACTCCAACGCAAGAATAATCCTCCATTTGACCCTCGAGTCTTTCTGTGTCCTGTTTTATATGCCCACATGTATATGGAGTCATCATATTTCTACAATTCTTGTGTTTTTCAATAAATTATTCTGTTTCTTGAATTGAGAGTGCTTCTGTTTCCTTGACATAAGTCTAACAGTCAGAGACCCACCTTCTACTACAGAGAAATGTCAGGTAAATAAGCTAGGAGCCCTGCTGAATTATTTTATTAATTACCGATTTTAACAAAGCCAAAAATGATAATTAATTAATTGCGTGAAATTTCAACTTTAATCTTGAAATTTCCACTTTGAATCTCACAGTTTATTTTGTCATTAAAGTAGAATGCCGTAAACTTAATCTTAAAACCAATGTTTAACTTACCAGAGTGTGTCAAATCTCATCGTAATCAAAGTAGCACATTAAATGCTTCATATCCTATATGTTCCTTGACCCAGTCATCAATCGCTATGTGCTTCTTAAAAAGTTTTTCTCTTACGCCGTCAGGAGCATGCAGGCAGTGATGGCCACACAGAATTTATTACAGTCATGATATTACAGCTCTCTGAACATTTTAGAATACCACAATATATACTTGATATCATTTTCATGAAGAAATGCATTATAGCTTGTATTAACAGAAGAATCCCTGAAGTCTACGAAAAAAAGCCACCTTAAATTCCTTCACACCTCTTCATCAGTGTCTTTGTTTTGCAAATGTGTCAATCAGCACTGACAGCAAGCAGCCTGCAATCCCACCGAGAACCCCCCCTTCACAAAACAGCCGCAGCTGAACTTGGGTAAAAAGTTTTCCCAGCTCAAGTCTTGTTTTTGTGGTGTGTGAGGTGCCTGGAGTTGTATAGCATAAATAATATATTGTTACTTGGAACACATGCATTTCATGTGTGTTCTGTGTCTACAATGATCTATGTAAATGTAGGATAACAGGAAATGCAAGAAATGTTGAACACATAGCTACAGTATAGTACTAATGACAAAATGTTGACATGAAGTGTATAATGTGTGAAGGTGGCACGGGATTACAACTTTATTCATAGGATTCAGGGATTCCAGTGTTAAATGCTGGGGCACAGTGGCAGTAGTGATAAGATAGCGCCCCATCCAGGGATTTTTCTTGGCTCTTGCAAGATGCCTGCTGTGACACACGTGCATGGAATAATTTATTGCAGCTGTACTGTCTGTCAGACATACAAACCCCCAATTCCTGTCCTTCTGTTTGCCATGTAACCAATCACCTCTCAATAAGCATCTGCAATAAATGAAAAACAAGCTACAAGCTTAGAATGCAGATTCTTCAAAACTTTTAAGGAACATTGAAAAATCTTGTTATACGTGTTTAGTAAATTCATCCATCCAGGGTCGCGCCAGTCCCAGTGCAAGGCAGGAACAATCCCTGTGCCCCCAGATTTTTAATTATTAACAGTATACATTACGTAAATGAAGTTAACAATTTATTTGTAAAACATACATACTTTAATGCATTTCATCATAAAAATATCAAGTATTCATCTTAATATTCTAACAGCACACCAATAAGGGAAGGCCAGAAGGAGTTGCCTTGTGTCTTTGTGGACCTGGAGAGAGCATATGACAGGGTTGTTCGAGAGGAATTGTGGCATTCTATGAGGAAGTCGGTAGTGGCAGAGAAGTATGTAAGAGTTGTACAGGATATGTATGAGGGAAGTGTGACAGTGGTGAGGTCTGCGGTAGGAGTGATGGATGCATACAATGCGGAGATGGAATTACATCAGGGATTGGCTCTGAGCCCTTTCTTATTTGCAGTGGTGATGGACAGGTTGACAGATGAGATTAGACAGGAGTCCCCTTGAACTATGATGTTTGCTGATGACATTGTGATCTGTAGAGAGAGTAGGGAGCAGGTTAAGGAGACCCTGGAGAAGTGGAGATATACTCTAGAGCAGTGGTCCCCAACCTTTTTGACAGCAAGGACCACTTTATTAGATGCAAATTTTTCCACGGACCAGTCGGTGGGGGCAGTTTTATACATAATTTACATAACATTTCTATTATTATTAAGCAGTTCGCATACGTTTGCAACCCGAGATTTTTCTTCTTTTTTTGCATATAACAAAGACATATGCTTTGCATTTGCCATTCCAACAGATTGCACATCACAAACATTAACAGTGTTATCGTTTTTTTCGTGTCTGCCGTTTCTATAGGAGGGTGACAATGAGTTAAATTCCAATGGATGTTTTTCAAATGTTGACAAGCAATAAGCAAAAGGAATCAATGAAAACCACAGACAACAAAAACAGCAAAAAAAAAACAGTACGAGGAAAGTTCGAAGAAAGAATTTTTTTTTACAATGTTTCTGTTTGGGGATCGTTGTGCAAACGTGCACATCTGAGCTGCGACCACAGATCTAACTGCTGTGTGGATGATTCATTCAGGTATTTCAAGGTCACTTCGTTGTAATGAAAGCATCTGCTGAATGTACTTCGTAGTAACGCGATTTCTATAGACTCATGTCATATTGGGAAACTATCGGGACCGTAACAATACTTTGTTGTAATACTCTCTCACCTCGGTCTCTCTCCTCTCTCTGCGCCGCTGCAAAGCCCCGCCCGCCAAGCGTTCTGAAAAGTCTGAGTGAGTCTCCGTTGCCGGCAGTTCTCTCGCGGCCCGGCTGTCAGACGGCTGCGGCCCGGTAGTGGGGACCCCTGCTCTAGAGAAGTGAGTAATGAAGGTCAGTAGGAACAAGACAGAATAGTTTGTGTGAATGAGAGGAAGGTCAGTGGAATTGTGAGAATTCAGGGATTAGAGTTGGCGAAGGTGGATGACTTTAAATACTTGGGATGAACAGTACAGAGTAACGGGGATTGTGGAAGAGAGGTGCAAAAGAGAGTGCAGACAGGGTGGAATGGGTGGAGAAGAGTGTCAGGAGTAATTTGTGACAGTTATCAGCAAGAGTGAAAGGGAAGGTCTACAGGACGGTAGTGAGACCAGCTTTGGTACAGTATATGGAGTGGAGACGGATGCACTTACCGAAAAGCAGGAGACACAGCTAGAGGCGACAGAGTTAAAGATGCTAAGATTTGCATTGGGTGTGACGAGGATGACAGGATTAGAAATGAGTACATTAGAGGGTCGGTTCAGGTTGGATGGTTGGGAGACAAAGTCAGAGAGATGAGATTGCATTGGTGTGGACATGTGCAAAGGAGAGATGCTGAGTATATTAATAATTCTAATAATAATAATTCTTTGCATTTATATAGCGCTTTTCTCACTACTCAAAGCGCTCAGCAATTGCAGGTTAAGGGCCTTGCTCAAGGGCCCAACAGAGCAGAGTCCCTTTTGGCAAGAGGAAAAGAGGAAGGCCTAAGAAAAAATTTATGGATGTGGTGAGAGAGGACATGCAGATGGTAGGTGTGACTGAGAAAGATGTAGGGGGCAGGAAGATATGGAACAAGATGATCCATTGTGGCAACCCCTAACGGGAGCAGCTGAAAGAAGAAGAAGTCTTAATTTTGTAAACAATATGCAAGTACCGTTTATACTCGTGTATAAGTCGAAACACTTATGCCTTAAAATTCATTCAAAAAAACAGGGTCGACTTATCCACGGGGTAACACAATTGTCCAAAAAATTTGGGTAATGACATCGTACACTCAACGCTTCACGGTGATAAGTCACCGGTCATCTGCCGTTTCCCATGGTCTTTGAAATAATTATAAGCCAGCAATACTATTGCTAATTAGCTAGTTTTTTTCTAATTTCATTAAATAATTCTTTAAACTGTGAAATACTTGAATTTGAGCATTAGCTTTTGCAGGTTTTGGATAACAAACATACCATTAGCTGCTACGTGCAACCAGATTTGGAATCAAAAGAACCAAGGAAACGCACGATATCAATGCGATGCAAGCGCAGCCCGCGATTCTCTGCCTACCTGTTTGTCTTGTCTGACAGTAGCTGAAAAGCAGCATCAGGAGAGAGCAGCCTGAAGTAGTCCAGCAGCGGGTGATCTGTCGTGTCCAACAGCAAGCCATGCTGTCTTGTGAAGTCCGGTAGCCAGTTCGGCTCCCACGGATCAATGTCTGGGTATTCCTCCCACGCGAACCTTGCCGTAGGTGCATCAGCTGCGCGAATGCGTTCAGCTGGCAACCGATCAGCTGGCGCGGCATCGGCTGGTGTCTGATCAGCTGATGCCGGCTTCTCACTTTCTTGCTCAATTCCTGAAATGAGTGTATGCAATATATTTGTGTGCATGCACCATTTATACATGAGGCCCCAGAACTGTACATGCTACTCTTGGTGCGGTCTTAGTGGTGCATTATGCAGTTTGAGAATGTTGCCTCAATTTATATCCATAAATCCTTTTCAGAAGCTACTTTTTCAGTTGCCCTTTTTTTATTTATAATAAATGATACTTTGCACTTTTCTACATTAAAATGCATTTACAAGGGTTTCAAAGAGACAGAAGTAAGGCGTATTGGTCTATAATTACTGGGATACATTTTGTCTGCTTCTTGTAGAGATTATTAACATTTGCAGTTTTTATAGCCATCAGGTACTTGCAGAACATGCTTAATAAAGAATTTTAAATAATGTCTTTTCATTTATTTCAATACAAATGGTAAAATCCCATCAGGCCCAGTGGTTTTGCTAGCCTTTAATGCATTGAAACAAATCTAACTTTTTTATGTTAAAATCTGTAACCTTACTGCTTGTTTTACTACTAGAGTGTTTCCATTTATTTCTTTTTTTACAAACAATTAGGTAAAAATGTTATTTAGTTCCCTCACTATTCCTGAGGCTTTTACTGGTTTTATATTATGGTAATACAGGAAAAAATATATTGCTGTTTCTTTTGGCTTTAGCACCAATTCTTTTAAAGTTAAATGTTAAAAGTTTCTGTTCTCACCTCTGAAAGCCTTTTTTGATCTTTTGCTGTAGTTTTCAATATTCCTAAAGGTTTGGATTTTTGTTTCCCTTTTACTTTTTATACAGTGATTTTTCAGTTTTATGTTTTAAAATTCTCTTTATTTATCCATTTGTTTAATAATTTATATCTATTGTACTGTGATGTAGCTGGATGTTTTTGCACCAGTGGGAAAGATTAACCATAATTTTCCTTGTAATATAAGCATAGTAACAACAAAATTAAGTTAATTACATGTCCTAAGATGTAGGTTTCACAGTTAACCTTCTATGCTAAAACAATTCAAACTTTTTTTGATAAGTTAAGTGGTTAATGTCATATGTTTTTTGTTTTTGTTTTTTTGCCTGGTCAGCTGTCTAACAAATTTGATTTAACAGAATCTTACTTTTCAATTCAATGCTTTTTATATCTCAAGTAAAATTTGCATACATGTAGTCTGGTTTATTTATCAATATATTGTCTCCCCTTCTCTTGTAGTCTTCTCCTCAAGAGAAGAGCGACTAGGCTGATTCCAGGGCTACAGGGGATAAATTATGAAGAAAGATTAAAAGAGCTGAGCCTTTTCAGTTTAAGCAAAAGAGATTAAGAAGTGGCATGATTGAAGTCTTTAAAATTATGAAAGGAATTAGTACAGTGGATCGAGACTGTTATTTTAAAATTGGTTGAACAAGAACACGGGACACAGTTGGAAACTTGTTAAGGGTAAATTTTGCACAATCATTAGAATGTTTTTCTTTACACGGAGAACCATAGACACTTGGAATAAGCTACAAAGTAGTGTGTTAGACAGTAAGACTTTAGGATCTGTCAAAATTAGACTTGGTGGTTTTTTTAGAAGAATTAAGTGGATAGGATTGGTGAGCTTTGTTGGGCTGAATGGCCTGTTCTCGTCTAGATTGTTCTAAAGATCTTTGTGAGGTTCTTTTTCCCTAAAAGTTATCTACTTATGTGTAGCATGACTGTTGTAGTATGACTAGTATGACTGCTGCATGTTTATCTCTTGTTCCTTTTCACTGCAACATTCCATTGACTACTTAAATCCTATAGTAGCTCCTCTATGTACTATATGTATCCACTTTCTGGTTACTGTTTTTTAATTATTATTGCATGTACACATACTGGAAATTATAACACTTTTTAAATAAGATAATTTTTACTTAAAATAAATCAAAAGAAATATTTGTATCACTAAGTGTTCTATAATTCAGATTTACTGTAATAAAAGTAGTATTCAGATATTTGAGATGTGATTGCTTTTTGTTAACCATAAGTAGGTGTATGCATCAACCACCTTCATTACGTCTGAAATGACTTGATTTTCATAATGCCTTTTCATCTTCTCAATATATCAGTATATCACAGAAGCATACATTTCATTTGCTCAGTTAAAAAAGCACGGTTCTCAGTTTAGAAAGGTGAACAAGCCTTTAGTATTTATTGAAAGATCAAACAAACTGATAAAAGATATTAAAGTAAGCAGCTGAGAAGACAGATACATGGAGACATCTCTCTGGAAAAACACGGAATTGATGAATTGTTTTCTTTCTCATTGCACCATTGTTGACATGCATCATCACAAGGTGCTTTACAGTGACAACAAGAGTGCAATACAGTATCTAATATAAAATTTGAAAATATCAGCAAATACAAGAAATACAATATTGGTAGACAAACATAAAGTGTCAAATTCATATTAACAAAATATTCCAGTATCTGCTTTTTCTCATTTTTTGTGGTGAAGGGTCAAAACCTAAGGCGTTGAGCACAATGAACCCAAGGGCCCACACTTACATTTATACAACAACAATAACAATTCATTTCTTGTATAGCCCAAAATCACACAAGGAATGCCTCAATGGGCTTTAACAGGCCATGTTTTTTGACAGCCCCCGATGACTCTCTAAGCAGACAAGAAAAAACTTCCAAAACAAACCCTTGCAGGGAAAAAATGGAAAAAATCTTGGGAAAGGGAATTCAGAGAGAGGCTTCTTCCAATTGGTGTTAATAAATTAGTTAAATACGATACATAAAACAGATCACAAGTAATCCTCTTCACAGAACTAGAGAGCTAATCTATTATTGCCATCTCAGAAATACAGTGCAATAGTACAAACTACATTGTTCTTGCACAGCACTCCTCACCAAGTGCAGGCACAAACAGCAGGGATAACTCTCAAGGCAAAATGCAAGAATATAGTATACCACTCACTAAATGCAGATCTATCACATATAAGGATATGGAATTGTTCAAATACATTCAAAACAAACTAGAAAACAATTAACATAAATGAAAAACAACAGTATCTGGAATTCAAATAATTGTAGAACTACAGCAAGATTGTAGAAAAAGTCAGACAAGCCAGATACAGAGTCCTGGAGACCTCGGTCAACAAACCACCTCCGCTCTCCTGGCCATTCTACAGCTGAGTCAGTGCTGGGCCGGACAATCTGATGAAAGGACCCTTCTACCCAATGATTCTAGTGATCCTTTAGCTGAGATGACTTTTCTATAGATAGGCAAACAACTTGGCAGTTGGGTGAGCAGTGGCACCAAATGCTACATGAGGATAACGAGAAGAGAAACAGAATAGGGTAAGGTTAGTAACAGTTTATAAATATTGTATTATTTATATTTTATTTCTAACAACTAACAACAGAGATGCAGTATGTACAGTGTGGCAGGCGGCCGGGGCCAATGCTCAGCTGGGACACCCCTGCAGCATATGTTCCAGGGGAGCAAGGATGGGAGACCCAATACCTCCCCCTGGACGCTAGATGACAGCCTCCCTGGGTTGCAGCGGTGCCTTGGACTCCTGCAGGGCGTCATGGGGGTTGGAGTTTGGTGTAGCCCTGTTGGGTTCTGCAGGTGCTGCCAGGGGTTGCTGCAGCAGGAGCTGCAGGGCCCTTCTGGGCAGTTATTTCGCCACACCCAGAAGTTCAGCCTGGTGTCGCCAATCAAGCACCTGGAGCACTTCCGGGTACCTGATAAAAGGAGCCAGCAACCACCACTCAGGGCCAGAATCGGGAGGAGGAGGACAAGGTTACCTGGGAGGAGTGCTGGAGGAAGAAGAGGGTACTTTGCTTTGTGTTTTACTTTGTGTGTTTGTGCTTGGGACTGTGTACTGCCTGTGGGACACAGAGAAGACATGCACCCACAGCTGAAGAAAAATAAATTATTTATTTATTTTACATGTGCCTCCGTGTCCAGTCTGTGTCAGGTCGGGTGTCTATATAGCGGCATTTTCACAACAGCTAATCAGCAGCTCTAGTCTGGGTATGCTAAACTGAAGTAATTAGTCTTCAGTCTGAATTTAAAAGCTGAGACTGAAGGGTCACCTCTTATAGTAGCAGGCAAACCATTCCACGGCTTTGGGGCCGTGTAACTAAAAGCTCAACCTCCCACTGTTATTTAATTAATCTTTGGAAACATAAGCAGGCTGGCATCTTGAGATCTTAATGTGCACTCTGGTTTGTAAGGAATGATAAGTTCAGATAAATAACCAGGGCCTTGGACATTTAAGGCTTTTTATGTTAAAAGGAGGATAACACAACCAGCTTAAAATTGTAACCTAAATGTTTCAGATATTCAGGTTTTGAGCTAGTTGAAGCTGACATTCACCTTTTTCATAGTGGATGAGCACTCAAAAAAGATTTTCACTTAAAATTAGTAATTTTCAGCATAAGAGTGGAAACAAATATCAAGTTGATAAAGGAAGTAGCAGTATGAACACATGAAAACATGTAGAGATATTCCCAGATGAAGGCTGGATAGATTATGACTCAAATCAAGACTGATGTAGCTGAGAGATGAGAAGACACTAGTAAAAGGTTTCTGCCAGTCTTGCGTAATTCAACCAACTTTTAAAGAGGATGTCTAAGTGGAGAGTATGAAGATCAGACCTGAGATAAAGAAGTAAGTGCACAGAAGGGGAACTGTTATCAGCAACTGAGGATGCAGTTAGTACTATACTGAGGAGTAAAATAGATTATAAAATAAACAAATATAAGAGTCAGTAGAGGATACCATCATAATTAGTACAAGAAGTAGCTTTTGGCAGGTAAAATGTCAGGAAATGATCAGAGAGTGGCTGAGAAGTAAAAGAATGTTAAGGTTTATACTCATGGTGTTCTTGAAGCTAGCAAGTATTCAGTTGTTATTCAAAGAGATAAACTAAAGTGAAATTGTGTGATCCCTGATTGAAAGTTGCTACACAGTTGTTCACAATCTGCATAAGAGATGTTTCATTACTACAATGGAGAGATTCAAAGAGATAGTAGACAAATGCTAAATAAGCTGAAGAGAAAAAAAACACATTTAAAAGTTTTAGACAAAAAAGGAAGTATCATTAGCAGCCATCAAAAAGATAATTGTAACTGTTTTATTTCAAATGTTTCAACATGCTTTTACTTTAAATAAAAAATCATAACAAAGAATTCTAATAAAATTCCAGCTGTCTTGTAATCCACTTGCACGCCCCTCCACTCCCAAAGCAGTCTTGTAATTTCCAACTCATTCATGCCCCTGATCTTTGCAATTTGTTCTACATCTCCAGGACACTAGAAAGTCAAATCTCAAACTGACCCTAGATGTTTTTAACTCCCCTACCAGAATCTCTAGCACCTAAACCTTAGAAACATTTCCAGTCAGTCCATTTTTTGGTTAGAGAAACACCAAGCTGTAACTGCCTCTAGTGACTCCTAATGCCCTCGAACTTCTGCAGCATTAAAGGGTCCATTTTAGTTCTAGTACCCAGCTGGGCTTCCATAGCTTCTCTGATGTTCTCTTCAAGCAGAGGTGTAGCCATCTTTTTGTTTGCCTGCCCTCTAGCATCCTGGAGGAACATTGTATGTTTTTTGTTAAGGTCCCATCTTCTTTTACTCAAGGGTGCTCTGATGATATGCTTCACAGCATCTGTTATAATGAGAGTGCATATACCTTTTGCCAGAGTCTTTGGAAGGGCTTTGATATTAAGTAAAAAAAACAGTGAAAGAAGAGTAAGACAATTATTTTTTTATCATTTAGCAAAACATAAGACACAATTACAATATCTGGAGTATTTAAACATTTTGAGGTGAAAAATAAATCAGAAACATTGAATGATTAACAGGTTCAAGATAAATGGCAGTATACCTCTGCTTCACTGTAGGTGTTCTGTGCTCCTGGAAATAACCACTTTAAACTGTATTTTAATTAGGTTTTCTGAAATTTTAAATGGCATAATAAATTTCCCAGTGCTTTCTCATTTTGTCAATAAAATGGTAGCCTATGGCAAATATTCTTTTGTCTTTATTGGTTAGAAAATTAGCAAACTACTGGGGTAATCTTCATTAAAGAATTTGGCATTGTTTTAATATTTACATCCTGCATTATTTTGATGAAAGCACAATTTTCAGTTCATTAGATTTATCTATAATCCCATTTGCACATTTAAAAATACTGTATAAAGTACAAATCATTACTGCAATCTTTAGTAGATCAAAAAATAAATAGGTGTTAATTAGGATAAAAAAACTCCCTGCCTAACTTTGTACTTAGTTTTTTTTTTTTTAATTTGGAAATCCAAATCATGCCTGAAAGAAAATCAACACACAGTTTTGTGGTAAATAATACTGTATAATACCTAGCGTAAAACATATTTTTATGGTACCTTTCTCACTTAGAGGTCAACAGCAGCTTTAATGTAGAGAAACAGAATGTTTCTAGTGTTACTGTTTTCAAAGGACAGCTTCATCATTCTGGAATGTTGTATGGATATTAGCTTCAACAAATGTCATTTTCTACCACAGACAAACTTCACGTCAATTAGCTTCATGCAGCTGTTTTCAAAAGGACAGTTCCAATGTCATTTGTTAGGTGTCACACATGTGCGCATGGGAGGGAGCTAAAAGAACCAAAAGAAGGTAATTCCACGCCAGGCCAGGGGGTGGTGGGGTGCAGTAAACCTTTCTCTTTTATCTTTGCAGGCCAGACACGGGAAACACTGCCTTATTCTGATGATGTCACTTCCGGTCCTGCCCCAATGGTGTCACTTCTGGTTCCAGCACCAAGAACATCACTTCTGCTTCCTGCTGCAGATAACATCACATCCACCGACCAGCCATGAAGGAAACCCATCCACCTCTTTGCAATTAGTTCTGTTGTGGGCTCTGCACTTCTGTGCAACCAAATCCTCATTTTTTTGCAGCCTGAATCAAGTATATGGGTGGCTGCCCCATACCTCTTTTGGTGTCAAGGTCTATTTATTTCACATAGGTCACCAGGGCACAACCTCCTTCCTTGACCCCTTCTAGATTATTATAATGATATTTAGTAAACAATTTGGGATTTTAAATAAACAAAGCACAAAAATCAAAAATTTATTTTTGTTTATGCTTTATGTTATTTTCTGTTACATTAATGTTGATGTCATTAGCGTAGTATTGTTTTATTATTTTATAATACAGGGCTATTCAAATGAAAGAGCAGATTTCAAAAATGTATTTCAAACAAGCTAAACATATTCCTGACTGTCTAAACATATTCTGCACATCACTGGATAGAAGAAAGTTCAAAGTTTAAAAGTCCGCCTAAAAGTACCAGTGAATGCCACCGAGCGCTGTTTCTGGTCTATAGTAAAATGACAACAAAACCATTTTCATGCAAGAGGGGGCACCATCTCATTTCAACTTGGAGATCTGGCATTATGATGGATTGGACGAGGTGGACAACAAGATCTTGCTCATTGTCTGTGGCCTCCCAGGTCTCCAGACCTTACCCCCTGCAATTTTTATCTATGGGGGTACATTAAAGAAAGAGTGTTTGTTCCACCTATGCCCGCTAATCTTCAAGATTTGTGACATTGAATTGAGGAAGCTGTGAATTCAGTAACTAGGGACCAGTTGACTTGTGTGTGGCAAGACATGGCCTACCGTTTTGATGTTTGTCACACTACACACGGAGCTCATGTTGAGTGCATGCAATGTCAAGGACCATAGGACCAAACTTTGAACTTTTCTCTATCCAGTGATGTGTGGAATGTGTTTCTGTTTTATACAGTTTGTTAAATTTTTGAAATCTGCTCTTTCATTTTGAATAGCCCTGTATAATTTTCTTTTGTGGTGATATTGCAGACCATGCACCAATTTCTGAAAAAGCTGTTGCTGTTTATTCAAGACTGAGTTGATATAGATGAGTAATTAATGAATAATTTTTATATACATTTTTTATTTCTAATAATATGCATTACTAGCAATGTCACCTTTTGAAAACAGGTAACAGAATAAATTATAAAATATAAGTACCTTTCAGTGCATTTCATTGGTATCCGTGTTTTGATGTACCTCTCTTGACCAACGCTTTCGAGCAGGCTGGCATAAAGCCTGCTTCTCACAGTCTGTCATATTTTGAGGTGTATTTGTTTGCCTAATGACTACTTTTATACTTCCTGTCTTTGAAGGAGACTCTCAGCGTGACTTCTTTTTCTTTTTTTGGTATTTGTTATTTGTTACACTGAGGTAAAATTGTCTAATGTCTTTACTCCTCGTGTGTCTCACACTAGCTCTTTATCTTTCGATCTTAATCACCAAAACAAACTGACCAATCAGCGCCAACGCTAAACTGACCAACCAGATTGCTTAGAGGAATCGGACACACTCACACACGGAGAACTCAGCATTTTGTTATATAGTAGATAAGGAAAGTGTTATAAGGACAATGCACATTGCAATTGAGAAAATAAGAAAAACAGTCAGTCAATCCAACCATGATATACAGTCGTGTCAAAGGAAGAATTAAGATTTGTTTATATTAAACTACACTGTTAACCCCACCCAAAACAGAGAACATTTTTATTACTAATTGTTACACACCCTCATATTGATTACAAAACACTAGGTTAACAGAAATTAATAATTTTAGAATAATATTAATGCTTTTTGGTTAGTGGTACAGTGGTAGTGCTGTTAACTTGCAACAAGGAGATTGAAGTTCACATACCGGGTCCTCCCTTTGTGAAGTTTACATGTTCTCCCCATGTCTCTGTGGATTTCCTCCTGGTGCTCTGGTTTCCTATCACAGTCCAAAGATATGCAGGTTAGGCGAATTGGTTATACTAAATGTGCCCTAGTGTAAGAGTGAGTGTGTCTGTGTGTTCACAATGAGATGGATTGGCATATTGCCCAAGGATTGTTACTGTCTTGTGCTCTATGCTTTCTGGGATAGGCTTCAGCTCCTGCTCTGGATAAAGTGACTTTAAAAGATCAATGGTTGGGTTAATGAATTTTGCCAAATTCTAAAGAACCTCTGCAAAGTTCTGCCAAGAAAATGGGTTTTATTGTAGTTTTAGGTAATACTATTATAGTTTTCGAAAAGACTTATGGAGGGTGATTACTGAGCAAGAGTAATTCATGCACTAAAAATGGAGTGCAGGAAATCACAATGAGTTTATTGATAGATTGTTTAATTCCATCCAAAATACCTAATATTTGATAAATAAGAAAAAATCTTTGCCAAAAATCATTTTAATTTAGGACATTCCCAAAACATGCACAGTAGCAAGGCAAGAGCCACATGGCATCGTTTACAATTAAGGTCCAATCCCTTTCTAAAGGAAAGAATGCAAATTAATTTTAGGTTATGGCAATACTAGTTCCTGAGAGGTTTTCCTGATGGACATATTGTAAAGAGCACCCAACAATATTCTAACCATGTCAAGTTAGCTTATTAGGCAGGGTGTCATAAATTTGAAGAAATTGTCAACCACATATCAAAATTCCAAATGCCAATAGCAGATTATGTTGAATATAATTCAGCCAAATGTTCTGACCAGAGATTGATTATTTTTCCTCACATGCTGCTCTGTCTGAAAGGATATTTATTTTTTTGAACAACATAATATTGCAGGTTAGGTGGTTACAGTATATTGACTTTTACTAACAACTGCTCAAGCTCTTTCTCAATGTATGCAGTATAAAATTAGGTGTCTTCATCGATGCTTGTCTGTCTTTCGATGCTCACATAAGTAATGTCAGCAAGACAGCATTTTTCCATCTGTGCAGTACTGCAAAATTGAGATGGATGCTGACTACAAGAATCAAAAAACGAGTATAGTCTACTACAGTGCACTATAAATAGGATCTTGGCAAATTCTATTGAAAACAATTTATTTAGTTCAGAATGCATCAGCTAGATGAGGTGTTCTAGGGGTCTGTGGCTGTGTGTGAGTTTGTAAATAGAAATGCGGTTCAGGCTCTGTGGGTGCGGGCACTGCTGTGTAGCACAGCAGCTGCAGGGTGTTTGGGGTGGAGGAGCGCTGATTACTTGATTAGTTCAATTAGACATAATTAAAATACTGTACCCAGATTAAAATAAAAGAGTCTGAGTTAAAAAAAAGAAGAAAACAAAAAAGAAAACACAGAGTCCAGAGATTAAATAGAATTAAGGAAAAGCAAAGACAAACATCCAAGATTGTGGCAGAGCCAGTGCTAAAGTGGAGAGGCAAGTGGTTGGATGATGCCTTGGGTGGAGCAAATGGACAACCCGTGAGTGCCCAGGGGGAAGGAGCAACCAACTGCTTCAGGAAGTCCCACACAATATCCAGAGATGGCAGTGGGTGAAGAGAGAAGAGCTTGTGGGGACCCCATAGACACTGAGGGATGATATTGGGGATGTAAGCTGAATAAACTAAATCCACTAAAAGGTGTCATCTCCAGGCAGAGGAGCAGCTTCAGTGACATACTGCTGTCAATGTCCTGCTCCACTGACAGACTGAGGAGATCGTTCCTCCCCCAAACTATGCGACTCTTCAATTCCACCCGGGGGGTAAACGTTAAAATTATTCAAAGTTATTGTCTGTCTGTATACCTGCATTGTTATCACTCTTTAATTTAATATTGTTCTTTATCAGTATGCTTCTGCTGGAGTATGTGAATTTCCTCTTGGGATTAATAAAGTATCTATCTATCTATCTATCTATCTATCTATCTATCTATCTATCTATCTATCTATCTATCTATCTATCTATCTATCTATCTATCTATCTATCTATCTATCTAAACGGGTTGACTTTGCTTGTCAGAGGCCATCTCCTCTCACTCAGGAGACCAAAAAGGGTGGGCAGAGGGAACATCAATTTTGAAAAGAGGCACAGAGGCTCAAGAGTGGGTTTTTATGTAAGAATCCTGACTATATTCTAACCTTGGATTTTGCCGTATTTATAGGATTATATATGAATTTGCATTTTAACCTCACTTGAGCACTGTTTTATGAATAGGTAGCCATCTCCCACAGCTCTACCTTTGTAGTTGTGAAACAGGGCAAACTTTAAAATAGCGCAATGAGAGAAGTCGTAAAATCAACCAAAATGTTTAAGCAAATTATACAAAAAATACAGATCTTAATCCACTAAGTAGTTCTCTCATGAAAAGCGGACGGACGGACGGACAGTATATGGAGAGATTTATTTATTGAAAGATGGCACTGCACTTTACTGTTTGAACACTGTGTGGAAATACAGTACAAACACTGTGCTCTTTGTACCATTTCTTGCTGTGTTGTCTTCTTATTGCCCAGTCTGTTCTCATTAAAGACAAGTATGCCAGCTGTGGACAACACACCAGAGCACTGGCAGGAACCAAAAAATTCGTTCACATTGGTCCAATACTGTCCAGCCTTTACTGGTTACCTGTCAAATTGTATGGATTATAGAATCCTGCTTCTAACCTATAAATCCAAAAAAGGACTTGCCCCAAAATATTTATGTGACCTAATTTTTAAATATTGCCTACCATGACAATTTTGTTCTCAAATTTCTGGTTTCCTAGTAGTTCAAAGAATATTTAAAAACTCAGCAGGGGCAGAGCCTTCTGTAATAGATCCCCTAGCTCGAAAATAGTCTTCCTGCAAATGTTCAGGGTTTAAGTCTATGTTAAAAGCACATTTATTTATTTATTTACTTTATAGTTAATTATTCAAGATACTTCCCTTTAAGATAACTCCACAAACATGTTTGTCAGCTCCTTCTAACACATAAAGGTGTGAGAAAATATGAGAATTGGGCAATAGAGAAACTTGGCCGACTGGTGGATTGTTGCTGCTGCCTTTCTGTTGCTGCATCCTTTGTAGTGGTGAAGTAATGCTGATGTCACAGAAAGCCCTCTGACCTAGGCTGCCATCTTTCTTCTCTCCTTTAGTTAAGTTGTCCTAGTCAGGGATACCAGAAATAACTTTTGCACTCAAAAATAATACTCTTATGGAATGAATGTTCAACTCAAATGCTGCAAACACACTCTGTCTTGCCTGGAATCTGCACCCGGAGACCTTTTTAGAGTATGCCAACCTGTCCTCCTGGGAATATGTGCCAAAGATCAATGTAAATGGCAAAACCAGCAAAAGTCTTCTTTTAAAAGATCTACAGACCCTTCCCAGCTCATCAAATCAGAGACCTACAACTGATACAATACAATGACTACATGATAGACTATGCAACCAATAACTGTAATAGCCATCTAGCAAACAGGACTTTTTGTATAATGTGTTATGCCTTGTATTTACCCTATTTTATGACAACCATTGCATGCTCAGCCTAACTGGTACAGGGTTTGTCATTGGATTGCTCCCTCAAGATTTCTTTTTTTTTATTCCTGAAATGTTTTGGGGATCTTTTTGTTGTCTTCTTAGAGAGTCAAGGCTGGGGGGCTGTCAATTAAACATGATCTGTTAAAGCCCATTCTTTGTATGATTCTGAATTATATAATAATAAACTGTTGTTTTTCTTATATGCTGTATCTGATGTGACCAATATCATATGATGAAGAGTGGTATAAACCTTTAAAGACTTTGCCACAAGATGCAAAAGACATTGGTATGGCTAACAGATAATGATGAGTGGCCTTTCAGAGTCACACCTGAAGTGTTGCAGTATGGCACTGGGTATTCTAACCATCTTTCACAAAATACATCACTCATTAAATAAAGTATTCCAAATTGACTTTACCCAGAATGCTTATTTCATTTTATAAAACTATGAAAAATATTTAATAGTATTCATTATAAATGAAGTAGACCATTATATTCCATTCTAAAATTGGGATTAATATACAAAACAATAAGCAGGTTAGAAAATGTATGATTGGGCAAACAGTAACATACAAATTCAACAGGTCTAAAAACATCATTTGTTTTTTGAGACACGATTACAATGGTGATTTTTTTTTAATAATACATTTTATTCAGTTACGTGGAAGGATTCCAAATGCAAATATGTACTGTATACATTTGTAAAACTGACCTTCTGAAATATTAAGATAAGCAAAATTAAACAGAAATATTTGTAGATAAAATGTAATATGTAAATAAAATGACAACATTAATTATAAAACCTTAATCATGAATTGGACAGTCTTCATTTTGACTTTTATAATATATTTGCAGATACAGTATTGTGCTGTAACCCAAGTTACACTCAAGAACTGCCAATGTGTGATTTTATGGAACCCATTTTGTAATTTAAAATTCACAGAATGGAAGTTGAGCAAGCCCTCTAATAAGAAAAGAAGCACAAATAACAGTAGGGACTAACCACAAATTAAGGAACTGGTTGGAATTGACAGGCCCTGCAGTTCTCTGGGACTAGGGTCGTCTAAATCCGTCTAACCCTATAATTAATAATGAATATAAAACATTAATAATTAAAATGAACTGTAAGAAAAAAGTTAAACTATATAGGAACATAAGAAAATGCATAAATAAGAGGACAGCATTCAGCCTACTGTTCTAATGTCTCATTCAGCTATTTTTTTTTTAAAAACTCATTGCAGTCCCCATTTCAGTTATACAACTTTGTTGTTTTTTCCATTCCTCCAAAAAACTTTGCAATAACTAATTCCTGGTTTTCCATTATGATTACACTTTCTCTTCATTTACAGGTGTCGTCCAGAGGTGTATCCCATTAACCTGCAAAGAAATGAGCCGGACTGTCTTTCTTAAAACCTTCATGAAGAGTTTTTAAAAACTTAGAATAGGCCTCTGTGTAGCTTCCCTGCTGAGACTCCAAAGGTGCAGTTGCCTGTTCCTGTCAGAATAGCACATGTTATTTTGTGAAGAGAAGGATGCTACTTTAATGATCACTTTATTTTCTTGTTCTCTAGAAATACTGTATTGGTAGTGACACTAACTCTTACTCCATAACTTCATTTTTATGACTAGTTTGTATAGTGTATGTTTAATCATATGACATCCTGTGTGCAACTACTAGGTTGGTAAGGGTGTCGACATACTGTACCTGAATTAAATTTAAACCAAATTATATTTATTGTTGCCATATTGGAGTGCTGCTGTGGGTTGGCACCCTGCCTGGGATTGGTTCCTGCCTTGTGCCCTGTGTTGGCTGGGATTGGCTCCAGCAGACCCCCGTGACCCTGTGTTCGGATTCAGCGGGTTGGAAAATGGATGGATATTGGAGTGTTTTTATTCTAGTCTTGCTTATTAAAGCATGTGGAATTCAAGTGCTGGAGTGGCGTAAGTGACTCTACAACTCTAACTTGAGCACTGTGTAGATAGAGATCAACCTTCTTCTACGACTTTGAAAAAAATGATAACTATATTGTAAATATATTACATTAAAACAGATAATTATTTATTATAAAGAGTAAAATCAAGAAACAGGAATTTTAGATGGTTATACAAGCAAGTGAGCAGTTTATTTTAAATTCAAATCTATTGAAGGTATGTAATGTTGCATTGTTGACTTTAAAACATAAACAGGAACGGATGGGTAGATAAAAGGTTAGTTTATTTAGATGTGGAAATTAAGTTCTGTTTATTTTGTGATAATGCTGCTAATGTTCTAAAATCTCCATTACTGCTTCTTCTAGGTTTGAGGACTTTAAATCTACCTAGAGACTTCATTTGCCACCAGTACAATCTTACAAGTTGCCTGTTTGGAATTTTGGAGAGAAATAAAAACAGTTTTCTCCTAGCCTGTTGGAGCTTTGGTGCTATCAGAAATTATTTTGCATGAACTCTTTACAGTTATAGGGCTTATATGCCACCTTGAATCTCCATCTAGCCACACTGATTGCCAGATTCTCTTTGCCTCTCTTGTTGTATGCATCTATGGATGAGTGACATTTGAAGGCCTTTCCTTTACATAATATTATCTTCTCAGATAAGCAGCTACTTACACCCATTTATACACTCTCTGGCCACTTTATTAAATATACCTTTTCAAATGCTTGTTAATGCAAATATCTAATCAGCTAATTACATAGCAGCAACTCAATGCATTTAAGCATGTAGATGTTATCAAGACAACATGCTGAAGTTCAAACTGAGCATCAAAATGGGGAAGAAAAGTGATTTAAGTGACTTTGAACATGGCATAGTTGTTAGTGCCATGCAGACTGGTCTGAGTATTTCAGAAACTGCAGATCTACTAGGATTTTCATGCACAACCAACTCTAGGGTTTACAGAGAATGGTGTGAAAAAGAGAAAATATTATTTGAGTGGCAGTTCTCTGGACGAAAATGCCTTGTTGATGACAATAGTCAGAGGAAAATGGCCAGACTGGTTCGAGTTGATAGAAAGGCAACAGTAACTCAAATAACCACTCATTACAACAAAGGTAAGCAGAAGAACATCTATGAATGCATAACATATCAAACCTTGAAGCAGATGTGCTACAACAGCAGGGGGCCACACTGGGTGCCACTCCTGTCTGCTATGAACAGGCAACTGAGGCTAAAATTTGCATGGACCCACCAAAATTGGACAAGAGAAGATTGGTAAAACATTGCCTAGTCTGATGAGTCTCAATTTCTGCTGCAACATTTGGGTGGTAGGGTCAAAATTTGGCATAAACAACATGAAAGTATGAATTCATCCTGCCTTGGATCAATGGTTCAGGCTGGTGGCAGTGTAATGGTGTGGGGGATATTTTCTTGGCACACTTTGGGCCACAGTACCATTTCGGCATTGTTTAAATGCCACAGCCTACATGAGTATTGTTGCTGGCCATGTGTATCCCTTTATGTCCACAGTGTTTGCATCTTCTGATGGCTACTTCCAGAAGCACCATGTCACAAAGCTCAGATCATCTCAAACTGATTTCTTGAACATGACAATGAGTTCACTGTACTCAAATTGCCTCCACAGTCACCAGATCTAAATCCAATAGAGCACCTTAGGGATGTGGTAGAATGGGAGATTTGCATCATGGACATGCAGCCAACAAATCTGCAGCAACTGTGTTTTGCAATCACGTCAATATGGACGAAAATCCATGAGGAACGTTTCCAGCACCTTGTTGCCAGTGAATGTGTAACTACAATACAATACAATTCGATTTATTTTCATATCGCCCAAAATCACACAAGGAGTTCAGCAATGGACTTTAAGCAGACTGGCATCTTGAGATCTTAATATCCGTTTATAAGTAATGATAAGTTCAGATAAGTAAGCCGGACCTTGGTCATTTAAGGCTTTATCTATATATATTAAAGTCAATGTGTGTATGTATGTATGTTCCAGCATCACTTCTGAATGGCTGGAGCGTTTTTCATGAAACTTGGTACACATGTTTCTCATTGGTCACTTAAACTACTGTAGGGTGAAATCAACCCTAACCCACCCCCTTCTGGGTAGGATGGGGGGTGATCTTGCGGTCTTTATGTTTGAGCACCACCACACCCCTGTTGCTTTTCAAATTAAATAGAGTTGGCCACTTCCGAGTGTCAACTGGATGACAATATACATACAAGACTGCAAGACAAGCACATTAGTGAGTCTTTATTGTTTGTTAATTTATTTTTATTTTTAAAGTTGTGGGGGTTTTTTTATTATGTTTTTCTCAAACAATTAAAAAAACACTTTATTTTCCTCCCGGGCAACACTGGCTATTTCAGATAGTATGTTATAAGGAGTATTTTGAAATCTGCCCTAAACTTAACTGGGAGCCAGTGTAAGGATTTAAGAACTAGACTTATATGTTCGTATTTTCTTGTTCTTGTAATAATTCTTGCAGCCGCATTTTGGATTAACTGGAAGCTGTATAAACAACAATTTGAACATCCAGAGAACACCACAATGCAGTAGTCAATCCTACTAGGAATACATGCAAGAATTTATTTCTCAGTATCCCGCATATTTAGAAAATATCTTAATATCCTATCAATTTCAAGATGGAAGAAACATCCATCCATCCATCCATTTTCCAACCCGCTGAATCCGAACACAGGGTCACGGGGGTCCGCTGGAGCCAATCCCAGCCAACACAGGGCACAAGGCAGGGACCAATCCCGGGCAGGGTGCCAACCCACCGCAGGACACACACAAACACACCCACACACCAAGCACACACTAGGGCCAATTTAGAATCGCCAATCCACCTAACCTGCATGTCTTTGGAATGTGGGAGGAAACCGGAGCGCCCGGAGGAAACCCACGCAGACACGGGGAGAACATGCAAACTCCACGCAGGGAGGACCCGGGAATCGAACCCAGGTCCCCAGATCTCCCAACTGCGAGGCAGCAGCGCTACCCACTGCGCCACCGTGCCGCCTGGAAGAAACATGTTTTGGATAATTTTGTAATGTGCGCTTTAAATGACACACTACAGTCAAAGATAATGCCTAGATCGCAGGCTGATTCAGTAGAATTAATGGTGATTTTAACTGAGTTAAATAATGTCAAAATACTGTTGTGATCAGCATCATTCCCTCCAACAATTAACATCTCTGTTTTATATGTGTTTAAAGACAAGTAGTTCTCATCCATCCACTCCTTTAATTCACTAACACAACTAATTAAAGACAACATCGGAAAACCTTCATTTGGTCATCTGGGTGTCATCTGAATATGAGTGAAGATTAACATTATGTTTCCTAATGATATATCCCAGTGGAAGCATGTAAAGTGAAAACAGTAAATGTCCCAGTACTGAGCCCTGCGGGACACCATATCTCATTTCTGTGTATAATGATGGAGTACTGTCAGCACATTTCTGTATGTACTGGAACTGATTTGATAAAAAAGAACTAAACCAGGCAAGGACATTGCATGTGAGCCCAATGTCATTTTCCTGCCTGTGTAGTAATAGTCAGTGATGTCAATTGCTGAGCTAAAGTCTAACAATATAATTACAGTGGAGTTTCCTTCACCAAATATAAATATGTGTTATTTATCCTGTTGCTATATATTAATAATTTTTATAAGGTTAACTTCTAAACCATATGTATTAACTTTGTTTTACTTCATTTATTAAAGGCAAATTGGTCAACCCTCATGAGAAATCTAGCAATAAAAGGAAATTTCAACAATCTGCAGTTTGAGGTGTTGGTACATTGAAGAAAGAACAATTGCATGTTTCATCTAGTTAGGCATATACACTGCTTTAAGTTCAACCAAATTATTAGCAATACTCTATTTGTGGTGATACAGTGACATTCAATCCTGCCCCGCTCATGAAGACTTCTGTATGCTAAGAAGACGTGCCAGTATGGTGAAACATAGGTTGTACATACAAAGACAATCAAAGTGTATGGAAGGGCTTTCCCTATGAAGATTTTTGAAGAGGTGCTGACACTCACCAGTAAGCAAAGCAGAGGTGCCAATACAATGTTAAAACTGGAATAGGTAAATACCAGTCCACTTCAGGCACGGGGCATATTGAAATACTGTAATTCAGCCTAAAGAACTAAACAACAACTCATTCTTTCTAAAGTAAGGTTATATTGAAAGTCTGTCTTTTAGCAAAACACAAACAATTTTGTTAAAATATGTAAACTGAAAATTCAGTAAAAATATGAAAAAGTCGGTTATTATTTTCACTCTCTTTTTGTGCTAGTGAACTGATGAAGTCTGAATATAACAGAAAATAATTATAGTGAAGGGTAATTATGAATCTAAAAAGCTGGTAGCCAGGTCAGTCTAAAACAAGATTCTAATCTACATGCTACTTTGTATGCTAGGTGAAAAAAGAGGTTAATAATATACTGTAAAGAACTAATAGATCCAATTAAAATTATCTGAAAGTTCACAACATTGAATGACATGTCCATCAATCTTAATTAATAATCTCGGGTTTCTTGGTTAATTAAATCAAGTTAATTTCTTTCACCATAAACTTGTTTTTGCTTTTGCACAGTTATAAAACAATATCAAAGTTAACAATACAAAGCAGTATGGTACTTGAGTAAATTTGCTATTAAATATTATTTATACAGAAGTTGTGCTGAATAATGGAGTTAATATAGTTTGACAAAATTGAAAGCACAATTGTATTATTATTATTATTATTGAAATGTGTAGACATTTATCTGCTGTACCTTGCCTGATAATGCCTGCTTTTAGTTCCACAATGAGAATATGCATTTGTTAGTGATGTGTGATCATGAAATATTATATTCATAGATTATCATGTTCAGTAAATACAATAAGAGCACATAAAGTATACTGTACTTGCACATGAATTATTATGTAAATATCTGTTGTGACAGATAGGGGGCGCTATCGCACCCTTGAACCCTCGGACACCACACTTGACACCAGGTAAAAGTCCAAATATAATTTTTATTCAGACTACACAGTGCACAAAGCACCCTCCGCTCCACAATACTCATATAAATCAATACTAATCAATAAACAATCCTCCACTCTCCCAGACGCGTTGCCACCCTTCCACCCAGCTCAGCTCAACGCTCTGGTGTTTCTCAGAGTCTTTTATAGTCCTTGACCTGGAAGTGTTTCCCAACCTTCAGTCCATGTGACTCTTATCACTTCCGGGTCAGATAAAAACTCTTCTTCTTCATCCCGGAAGCGTGTCATTCCTCTTGTCCATGTGACTCTGATGTACTTCCGGGGCGTAGGGCAAATAATCGCTGCTCCTTCCTGCAGCGCCTTCTAGCAGCAGAGCTGTAAAGGAAAACTCCAATGTCCATAATTCCCTGCTGGCATTTAGGGCACCTCCATGCTGCAGGGAGGGCTTCACCTGGCGGCCTGGGGGTATTGGCCGGGATGAACGGCCGGCCATATATCACACTGTATAACTACAGAACAAATGCCTTATTACAGTGTACTTAATGTATAAAATTAAGTAAGCGAATCATCAAATATACAGTTAACCCCACTATTATGTATAAATGTAATGGTGTCTTCTATGTTTAAGGTCAAATTGACCACAGTGGCTAAAAACAAGAAAATGGTTCTAAATAAATGTATTTTTCACGTTTATAAATTTGTATTAATATTTTCCTGCTGAGCAACGTGGTACCCCAAAATGTAAAATAAAAATATTACTTATATTAGTCCTTTATATCACATGATTAATCTTCATATATAAAACCTTCAATTTATATTTCATTCCTAATTATTTGCTTAAACAAAGATAAAGTGTAGGAACCCACATTAATAATGCTGTAGAAAAGGTAAAGTGGTAAGTGGCCAGTCTTGCAATGGCATGTGTATGTGGCTGTGACCTTGTTTTGTTGCACTGCAATACACAACAATCTGTGACTTTCTGTTCTCTCTGCTCTTCAGGGTGATCCTTTGTGCATCAGCCTCATCAATACATTTTTTGTTTTTCTTTGGGCAGTAGGATACAACAGTAGAACTTTTTGTGATGGAAAACTTGGGAAATGTCACTTTGCCATCCTTTATTTTCAGAAGTGTTCAAGGAGGCTCTGGTTTGTTCTGTCTTATGTTCCCTACTATGGTCTGCTTCCTTCTTAGCAATTATTCACCCAGCACTACTGAAGTGAAAAAATGACTACCTCTAATGTTTTGACTCCTTAGCTGGTATGTCAAGTCTAAGACAACCACATGCCCTGGATCTTTACAGTAGTTTCCAAGTGTATACTTGCATATTCCATGCATAATTGGGATGGACATCACAGACTATCCAAATTACTATGCCATAATTCATTGTTCTGTTTGGCATGTTATTCCTAAAAGGACAGCATCCATGGAATGAAGTCAAAGTCACAATGGGGCTAGGATTGTAAGAAAGGGAAAATGATTTATGTTACACATCCATTATTGCAGGAAGTCTTTCATCTGTCATCTTCCTGCCAACCAATTGCTATTTGTCTGTGATCAGAGTATAATTTTTGAAAAAATGTTCCGATTACATTTGTCACACACTTGCACTTAGGAGGCAGCCAAACGGTTCAAATGTGAGTGAAAGAACAACATATAGAGGGTTGGAAACAAGTACTAATGCTTTTTTCCCTTTATCAACACTCTTTTTCATCCTTACCAGAAGACCACAGTTTGATGACAATATTTCCGGCCCCGAACAATCATGTCATTTCTGGTCCCCAGCTGATGATGTCACTCTGCCACATCCTTGAAGACCTCATTTCCTGTTCCTGTGTTTATATCATTTCCAGTTCCTCTATTTTTGTTAATTTCACTTTCTCTGTATCCAATATATAAGAACACCAATGACTGTACTCATTTGTCTCCTGTACCATATACACGACCAGAAGATCAGTTTTTTTGACTACTCTTCGCCTGAAGATTACAAGGGGAAGCTTCCCCAACTCTTTATATTTGTTTTTGTGTTCTTATTTTAACATATTGTAGCTGGAAGTCTAGCCCTACCTGTGTTAGTAATGCTTAGGTGTGCTGTTGCTTTACCTTTTTATTTATATACCACTGCCAAACCCAATGGTAACTTGTAGGCACATGAGTCTGATCAAGCTCTTTTCAATTATAATTAAAGGGTGAAAGATCTACACTGACAAATGTTATCGGGACCACTCAAAAAAAGCAAAATTAAAAACTTTTGTAAACATCTACAGAGCCTGGGGGTTAAAATAGCCTCAATAATATCTTTGTATATAAGTCAATCTACAGTATATACAGGATTTTAAAAAAAACACCTGATTATGTTCTTTTATTTTTTCCTTATATTTTCTAATAAATTAGGAAAAGTCATGACGTGTCAGGTTAAAAATGGATTGAGTTTCTAGATATGTCAAAATACAAATGACCTACTTTTAAAATTCAATTACACTTTTTAAAGACACCTTAACAATATGTACAGTAGCTACATTTCTCTTTCAACTGTACTAACAGGGTTACTACTGTGTAAATACACTATCATTATCAATATGAACCAATCATTCATTACTCTCCAGCTTATTCAAAACTCAGCTGCAAGAGTCCTTACTCAAACCAGCAACAGCGAGCACATCACACCCATCCTGCTCCGTCTCCACTGGCTCCCTGTGTCTTACAGAATCGAATATAAAATCCTACTAATAACCGATAGCGCTTTGAGTACTGAGAAAAGCGCTATATAAATGTAATGAATTATTATTATTATTATTATTACAAAGCCTTAAATAACTTTGCCCCAAACTACATCAGTGATCTTCTTCATCACTATGTGCCTGCCCGCCCACTAAGGTCCTCTGATTCTGGCAATCTTGTTGTGCCCCACAGCGCCCAGACTCTGGAATGAACTACCGAAATTAATTAGATCAGCTGACTCCATGAATTCTTTTAAAAAACAACTCAAAACTCATCTGTTCAGGAAGGCTTTTAGCTCTACTTGACTTTACTACCCTTCTCTCAGTTTACCTCTCTGTCAAGATGCTCATATATCCTGTATGTGTGTGTGCTAGACCATCAATTATGTTGTCTGTTAGGCTTTTTTTTGCTCTGAATTCACTGTCGTAATCTTCTTTATTTATTTATCTGGTTTGTACAATGTCATATACTGTATACCCTGCCATTCTTTCTTATATTCTGTAAGTGCCTTCAGCATGGGAAAGGCACTATATAAATAAAATGTATTATTATAAATCTAATTTAAAAATATAGTGGTAAGTGGTTAGCACTGCAGCCTCACAGCTGCACAAATATTGACTTAGGTTTCACTATGTACACGGAGGTTTCCTCTCACTAACCAAGCTGGTATACTTTATCATGATGCTAGTGAGACCACATTATGAGTAGTTATATAAAAAGGTGGAAATCAGGTCTTCATAAATTGATAACATTGTGTCAGGAGAATTCTTTCAGTTAATTGGGTATTCCCACAGTTAAAGAAACTGAAGAAAATTAAGGGAATTTGTTTTCAAGATGGTGTGTAGGAAGCACTTCTTAAAAGAATCATTCAGTGAATTCAGAAACAAACTACTAAATCACATAGTTTAAGTGTAAATCTTGAAAACATTTAAAAAGAAAATATGCTTTCAAATATGTAGGTCTTATGACATGAATATGAACTTTGAGAAAGTAAAGCTTACACCGAAGGTGAATAGAGTGGCAATTAAATCTAGATTTTAAAGGGTATGAGTTATTACTGCATAAGTGATGTTGGGGAATTCTGTTGACTGGTTTAGAGTCCTGCATTGACAGTTGAAACATAAACTTCAAAATAATACAAGAAATTAATTCAAACACTTATTTATCAGGTCATAAATATGCTATATATGTCAAAGACTTGGTGACAAGAGATTTAAGTGAAAAGCAAAACTCCAGTATGGTTCATAGAACCCACATGAAGAAAATAATAGACATTCTTAGGCAAGTGTTCAAGACTGTGGCAGAGACTTACTAGATTGGTGTTGTTACAAGACATTCTCTGGCAACATGCAATAATGTTTCAACTCCTTCGTTCATCTGTTAAGCTATATGTTTAATAGTTTTTCTCTCTCACTGCCACTTTCTTCCAATGACCAGTCTTCCTACACCATCTCTACTACATCAATAATTCCTACCACATCAACTGGAATGGGCAGTGATAAGTCCACCACTGACCATCAGCATGGGCTGTCTATAACTAAAGTCCAAGTTAGGAAACAACTAAGGAATTAACACACAGGAAAAGCTACGTAACCAGATGGAGTTAGTCTTTGAGTTCTTAAGGCATGTTCTGACCAACTTTGTGGTGTTTTCTGTCACCTGTTCAGTATGCCTCCACAAAAGTGGCCCTGCTGTGAAAAACATCCTGCAGTGTTCCTGTTCCAAAGAAGGCAGGCTCCTCTTCACATAATGACTACACACCAATGAAACTTACCTCTCACATCATGAAGACCTTTGAGGGACTGGTCCTCAATTTAATTTGTTCTCTTTTAGTAGACCACCGTGACCCACTGCTATTATCTGTCTGCTCCATAATACCTATTCTCACCTGTACAAAACTGGTAGCACTGTGAGGATTATGGTTTTTGATTTCTCCAGCACCTTCAATACCATCCAGCCATCCATGTTTAGGAGTAAGCTCAGAGATATGCAGGTGGATGAGCCTATGGTGTCCTGGATAATGGACTCTCTGTTCGGCAGACTGCAGTTTGTGAGACTCAAGAACTGTATTTCTGATATGGATGTGTGCAACACTGGAGCACCACAAGAAACAGCCCTGTGTATAGAGGTCAGGTGGACAGCTTTGTTTTTTGGACCTAAGAGAATTGTCTGCACTTTAATATCAGCAAAAAGTAGGAACTGGTTATTGACTTTTGCCACACCAAAGAGCCTCTATGTCTGGTCTCTATTCAAGGAGTGGATGTAGAGGTGGTCCACTCCTACATGTACTTGGGGGTCCAAATCAATGACATATTGGACTGGTCTTGGAACATAGACAGAAGGAAAGGGCAGAGCAGGCTCTTCTTCTTTAGGAAACTGAGTTCTTTTAATATGGGAAGTGACATCCTTCACATCTTCTACAACTCCGTGATGGTCCATGCCATTTTCTATACTGTGGTGTGCTGGGCTGGTAAAATCACTTCAAGAGAGGCCCACCAAATTAACTCACTAATAAAAAGGTCAGGCTCAGTTATGGGACACACTCCGGAACCCCTGGAGGTAGTATCAAAGTAGATAATTAAAACAAAACTGAGTGCCATTATGAACAATGCTGCACATCCTCTCTCTGACATACTTACACCCAGTGCTTTCAGCCAACAAATTATTCAGCAGAAGTGAGTCAAGAAATGCTACTGGGACTCCTTTATATCAACAGCATTATGTCTGCATAATACCTCACTGTGACACTGACAGCCAAGTCAGAAGTTTTTTTTCTTTCTTTTAAAAAATATCTATCTATCTATCTATCTATCTATCTATCTATCTATCTATCTATCTATCTATCTATCTATCTATCTATCTATCTATCTATCTATCTATCTATCTATCTATCTATCTATCTATAGAGCTTCTGTAAAAAGCCAAATTTCCTCCTGGGGACAAATAAATATTCTATCTATCTATCTATCTATCTATCTATCTATCTATCTATCTATCTATCTATCTATCTATCTATCTATCTATCTATCTATCTATCTATCTATCTATCTATCTATCTATCTATCTATCTATCTATCTGTTGTCTGTCTGTCTGTCTGTCTATCTTGCTTAGTTTGGAATAATACACACTATTCTACTAATAAACATGAACAGTAATGTGTGGAGCTAAAATAGGATTTTTCTTGGCATAATCTGTATTATGTACATGTGGAAGAAATTTATGTTAATACAAATGCCCTTGAAGTGTTTCAAGAATGTATGATTATGGCATATGATGCATTATACTAAAAGGTTGTCTTTCTCAGGAGTGAAGTTCTGCAAAAGAGGTTGGTGACATGTATCAACTTTTGTTCTAAAAGATTGTTTTGAATTTTGTACTGGCAGAATATATTCACAAGTATACATTTTATGTTAGCAGAACCTAGTAAATATTTTGGTTTATTTTCTAATGAAATGAAAACATTCTAATTTGTTTGAAAAAATCACTTTTGAGTTATAATGACTTTAAACATGCATATAAAACCCAGCTAGCTGCAGAGTTTGTATCATTTTATAAGAGGGATTGCTTAAATTAAATGCAACTTGAGTTAAAGTGAGGACAACACTGGTTTGTATATAAACCACACAACTTTTCAAAGTGCAATCTGGAAGAGCTAACAGTGGGTCATTCTATACCAGATGCATGTTGTGCCACTGAGAAAACCAACAGGCAGCACTGATAGTGCTTTGCAGACCCAGCCTTTCCCCAGGGCTTAAAGGCACCGAGAGAATGAATGCAGTGACAGGGGGTATGTAGTCTGGTGTCAGTCTGGTGCCACCACTGAGCAAAGATATGATAAATCACAAAATATATTAGTAAACTGGCAGTTCTCAGAAGATTCTGGATGTGGGAGTGTATATGTGTGGCTGGCTTCCCTTTCAGTTTTGGTGCCCATTGCTGTCATAATGGGGTTTATACTGACATAGCCAGGATAAAAAAGGTACATCATAAAATGGAAAAATGAATATTAGTGCACTATGCAGACACATACTAGACATGCAGTGCCTTGTCAGATAGATTAAGTGAAAAATTGTGTTATTTTTCATAAACAGCCAACTTTTCCAAAGAATTTATCTATTAGTCTTTGGATACATTTTTCTTTCACTGTGAAGGGAGGAAAGAGTTAAAAATAGTCATTGTTAATACAATTTATTCATGTAGTTTCATCCTCTGAGGTGAAAACTGCACATTTTTAAACAGATTTTTTCACCATATTATCTCTAATTTTTTTTCCTGTTTCTTGCTTGCTGGTCTGAATTCAGATATAAGTGCCTGATATAAAACAGAAAATTAAGGTTTTCCTGAAAAAAATTGTCAGTAAAGAAACCAGTGAATCAGATTACATAATATGCCTGCAGGGTGAAACTACTGTGCCCAACGTTGAGAGAAAACAGGAAAAATTATTTGGTAACATTTTAGGATTGCAGCTTCAATGGCTTGCTATGTTGCCTCTATTAATCATTTATTGATATTAAACTCAAGTAAAGCCTTTATTAATGTCCCGAGTGAGTGACAAATACATGCACTTTTGGCAGAACATATTCTCATATCTTGTCATGGGTGTTTTGTAAGTCAAACTAATATTAAATAATGCATTTGTAAAGGTCTTGTTATATACCAGAAACATTTTCTTAAATGTGCTTCTGCAGTACCTATTCTAATGTGTTACCAGTTATTTTATCTTCTTTTCATTAATGTTTTTTTTTAGATGTGCTATGTCAGGACAAGTAACAGCGGATTGTTTTAAATGCTATAATATTAAGCCATAACTATTAAGAAAAAGATAAAAATATACTGCCCTACTTACAGTCACCACAGTTGCTATAAAGAACTGAATTGCACTGTAATGTGCTTGGACTCCATTTCACTTCCCTGCTGGTGTCCTTTTCTGTGCGGAGTTTGTATTTTTCCCCCCAATATATTCTTCACTCCTTTAGCATAGATGCTTGCTATTTTGTGACTATATTTGTAGTACATGAATATGGGTTTGTGATCAAAAGCACATCCTATTGAGGATTAGCTCCTGCTTTCTTTTCCAGAAGTCCTTTCAGTAAATAAATGGGATAATACATCAGATACTTGCCTATAAAACTGATTTCCATCAGACTGCAAATCTAGAGATGTATCAGGAACAGAGAACAACAATTTCTTACTTGGTACATTATTGAAATATGAATAAATACTACACTAATCCATCCCTTCTTTTCTATACAATTACAAAGAAAATGTAAATGTAGGTAGCATGAAAACATCTTTTTAAAGGCAAGCATAAATAAAAAATGTCTTTAGAAACCTATTGTGCTCCACTGAAATGCCTTGCAACAGTGGATTATCAATGGTGGATTTTAAAATGTTGCATTACAATGACAACTGAAAATGTCAGACTTTACTACAAGATGCCAAAAGACTAGTACTTCTCTTCATCTTGTTTTGCACACTGTTGGTAGGTTGAAAAGAAAACCCAAATGTTCTAACTGGGTATTTGTTTTACTTTATAGTGATTCTTCTTAACAATTCTTAATACTCTTTTTATATGAGTTGATTACTTATAGACCATTTAACTGAAATGCTGTTCACTATTAGTCTTATGTTAATTTTAATACATAATGTTGTATTTATATATACCGTATAATGTACTTGCATTGCATGAAGTCAACATCAATGAAAACAATTATTGTCATTTTATTGTTTGTAGCATTTGTAGTATTTTATTGCATTGTAGTATTTGTCTTTTGTCTTATTTTGCACAATGCTGACAGATTGAAAAGAAATGCTAAATGCTGTAATTATGGATTTGTTTTACTTTATAATGTGATACTTATTCTCCTTAATTATTCTTTGTACTCTTTTTGTATCAGTTTATTAATTACCTACAGACAGTTTTATTGAAATGCTAGTCACTACTGGTAATATGTTAATTTTAATACATCATGGTGTACTTATATACAACGTACATTATTGCACGATATCAACATCTATGAAAAGTTTGTCATTTTATTATTTGCAGTATTTTATTTTATTGTATTGTATTATATACCTTTGTTTTGTTTTGCACATTGTTGTTGGGCTGAAAAGAAATGGTAAATGCTGTAATTTTGTTTTTGTTCTACAATGATAAGGATCCTTCTTAATTATTCTTTATACTATTTTCATTTGAGTTCATTACTTACAGACAGTTTTATGGAGATGCTAGCCACTACCGGTGTTACTAATACATAATGGTGTATTTTTATACAACATTCATTATTGCATGAAACCAACATCTATGAAAACAGTTTATGTCATTTTATTGTTTTTTTGTATTTTACTGTCTTGTTTTGCACATTATTGTTGGGATTAAAAGAAATCTTAAATTCTGTATTTATGTTTGTCTTACTTTGTTGTTAGTTGTTTCTAGACATCACGTGGGCTATCTTTCAGATGTTTCTGGAAAGTGTCAGATTGAGTCATGTCAATGTGCAGTATGTGTTGTAATTCACATTCATATTTAATTTTGGTTTTTTTTCCTGTGCCCTTAAAATTATATTATCCATCTTTTCTTGGATTTCTGATGCAGATAATCTGTTTCTGACATCTGTTTTTCATTTGGGAGACCTAATTTAAAATTTCAAAATTTGTAGCATTATTTTTTAACATCATTTTGTTTTTCCAGTGGGCAGAAACATTTTGACTCATTACTCATTGCCATAGTAAAACATCCCACAATTCTTTGGGATGGTATGATACCATCATTTGCACATCATTTATGAAGTACATGATTTTTTTTTCAGGTAATTTTAGGAAATACTTTAGCTCTGTACTTTGGCTTTCATTTTGGGTTAGCATTTCTGGTTTTGTAGTATTTTTCTTTGATCTCTGGTTTTGAGCTTTTTTTTAACGTTTTGTCTTCTCCTGGTCCTCCCACATAGATTTTCTGGTTTTTATTTTGAAGTCAGAACAGTATGTTGCTATGGGTTTGTGATTGCAGTCAACGTTGAACATTTTTATGACTTTCGTATATATCCAGTTTTGGATCAGTTATTCTTGTTAACCCCTTTTAAACTAAGTACAATATAACAAAATACAATAATAAAAGTAATTGGTTCTGTAAGCTGTTGTAAAGTAATTTCTTCTGTAATTATGAAAATAGCATCTGTCAAACCTTTCAGTAGTTACAACGCTCTTTTTGTGGGGAAAATAGACTTTAGCACAGTTTATAGCCACATTCAGATATACAGAATACTCCAAGAATGGGTCACTAAAATAGCAGAATGAAGTCATGTATTAGAAAAAAAATACAGAGTTTACGATATGGGAAGCTTGTCTGAGGTTTTTAAAAGAGACAAACATATTAACCAATCATTACCTTTATAAGGTAATAATTGGTTAATTATCTGTATGACATGGACAATAAATATAAGACTGATAACTCCAATGTGAATCACAGAGTGTATGAGAACATAAGGGCAACCATTATTAAGGATATTAGAGAAGCAAAAAGGCAGTTAAAAAGAGAATATTGCAAATAAGGTGAAATATGACCCAAAGAGATTCTTTCAGGTTATAAAAGAATAGTCAAGGAGGAGGGGAAGTGTATCAGAAAGAGTAAAGGGGAATTAAGGTATATAGACAATGAAATAGCGAATAGTCTAAACTTGCATTTTTCTGAAGTTTTCACATGTGAGGAAGTGGATAACCTCCCAGCAGTAATAGGGACTACTAAGAAGGTACTGTGTGATTCAGAATTTGTAGCGGGAGAAGTACTGCTTAGATTAAATTGCCTGAAATCAATCAAATCACCGGGACAAGGTATTATTTATCCTTGAGTGCTTAAGGAGATTACTGAATTCAGACCTAACCCTTATTTTTAGGAAGTCACTATGTACTAGAGAAATTACAAAGGGCTGGAAAATGACAAATATTATCCCATTATAAAAAAAGGACGATTGAACAGATCCAAGTAACTATAGGCCAGTAAGCCTAATGTGCATCCGAGATAAATTAATGGAAGGAATTATGAAGGAAAAGATTGAGCAACACATGGCAAGAACAGGAGATTTACTGAACAGTCATAATGGGTTCAGGTGAGGGAGGTTGTGTTTTACTAACATGCTGGGATTCTATGAGGATCAGAGTAGTACATATGATATTACTTAACTTCACTTTCAGAAAATATTTGATAAGGTTTCACATTAAAGATAGGGCATCAAATTAAAAGAAGTGGGAGTTCAAGGTGTAGTGTGTAGATACAGTATGTGCAGAATTGGCTAATACACAGGAAGCAGTGGGTTATGGTGTGAGAAACCTTAACAAAATTGGGTGAAGTTAAGAGTGGTGTCCCACAGGGGACAAGTGCTAGGCCCGCTGCTCTTTTTAACATACATATACATGATTTAGATAAGAATATAAATAACTAGCTAGTTATGTTTGCAGATGATTCCAAGCAGGGTGGATTGGCAGATAATCTTGAATCAGCTGAATCATTACAGCGGGACTTAAAAAGCATACAGGCTTTGGCAGATTTGTGTCAGATACAATTTAATGTAAGTAAATGTAAACTTTTACAAATATAAAGTAAAAATTTTACATTTGAGAACCCAATGGGAGATCTTAAAATGAAGGTACATCTTATGAAATGGATTTAGGAATCATAGTGAACTAGTCACTATCGACTTCCAGACAGTGTTTAGAAGCTATTAAAAAGTCTAACAGAATGTTAGGCTATATAGCATGATGTATAGAGTACATGTCAAAGTAGGTTACTCTTAAGCTTTATAACATACTGGTTAGGCCTCATCTGGAGTTCTGTGTACAGTTTTTGTCTCCAGGCTACAAAAAAGACAGAGAAGTGTTATGAGGAAAGATTAATACAGCTTAGCGTTTTCAGTTTAATCAAAAGTACATTAATAGGTGATATAAGATAGATAGATAGATAGATAGATAGATAGATAGATAGATAGATAGATAGATAGATAGATAGATAGATAGATAGATAGATAGATAGATAGATAGATAGATAGATAGATAGATAGATAGATAGATAGATAGATAGATCTTTATTGTCATTGTCACTTTTACAAAGGAACAACGAAATTTAAGGTGCTGTCGACTCAGTGTCAAGAAACAAGAAAAAGAATAGTAATAAAAGTACATTGCAAATATATACAAATTACACTTGTCATATATGCATATTGCAGTGGTTAAATGTACAAATTGCACTGGTTGACTAAAGGTCTATATTACACAATTAGAGAATGATATGGAGCAGTTTTATTTGAGTTCAGGGCCATGATTGCTTTTGTATAAAAACTGTTTTTAAGGCAGTTTGTCCTGGTTTTCATTGCTGTGTATCTCTTGCCTGATGGCAAAAGCTGGAAGAGACAATGACTGTGATGTGATGAATACTGTGAAATGTCTATTGCTTTTTTGCGGCATCAGGATGTGTAGATTTGTTCCAGAGTAGGGAGGGTACAGCCAATTGTTCTATCTGCTGTCCTGACGACCCTGTGGAGTGCTTTCATTTCTGAGGAAGTGCAGCTGCCGTACCACACACATAGTCCGTACATAAGCACACTCTTGATGGAACAGTGATAAAAGGCAAGGAGCAGATTTTTGGGGAGATGGTTCTTTCTGAGGATTCTCAGAAAATACCATCTCTGTTGTGCCTTCTTCAGCAGTTCCTTGGTGTTGGAGCTCCAGGTCAGGTCATCCTCCAGCTCAGTGCCCAGAAACCTGAACACCGGTACCCTCTCCACACAGGCCCCGCCAATGATGAGTGGCTGGATGTCAGTTTTGTTTTTCCTAAAGTCAATAACAAGCCCCTTCGTTTTTGTGGTGTTGAGGAGCAGGTTATTAACTCTGCACCACTCTGACAGCCACTCCACCTCATCCCTGTATGCCAGCTCAGCCTCCTTGCCCGAGATGAGTCCGACCACCATCGTGTCATCCATGAACTTTATGATCTTGTTGCTGTGGTGGGTGGGAACAGAGTCATATGTGTAGAGGGTGTAGAGGAGCGGGCTGAGCACACAACCCTGTGGCATCCCGGTGTTGAGGCTGAGAGCAATGGAGATGTGGGGAACCAGCCTGACCCTCTGGGAGCAACCAGACAGGAAGACCAGTATTCAGCTGCAGGTGAATGATGGAAGTCCCAGATCTGCCAGTTTGGACACCAGTCGTTGTGGAAGGATGGTGTTAAACGCCAAGCTGAAGTCCACAAAGACCAGTCTGTTGTTACTCTCCTGCTACTCCAGGTGGGTCAGGGCAACATGAAGGATCCTCAGTGGATCTCTTTGCTTTATAAACAAATTGAAATGGGTCCAGGTCTACTAGCAGACAGGCGATTTCATGACTCCGCACCAGTTTCTTAAAGCACTTCATAATGACACATTTCAGTGGGCGGAAGTCATTCAAACTGTTTGTGATGGATTTTTTCAGCAGTGGAACAATGATGGAGGACTTAAGGCAGGATGGGACAGTGGCCTGGGACAAGGACTGGTTGAAAATCCTAGTGAAGATTCCGGCCAGTTGATCCGCACAGTCTTTCTGCACCCGTCCAGCCATCCCGTCAGGTCCTGCAGACTTCTTCGGGTTAACCTTCCTCATCACCCACCTCACCTCACACTCTTCCACCGTGGGCGTGTTGCTGTTGTGAACAGGTGGCTGTGATTGAACTGCTGCTGGTGTCGCCTCAGAATGGGAAAAGAAGATACTCAACTCCTCTGCCAGAGAAATGTCTCCCTCCGCGGCCTTGTATTTGGATTTGTAGCTAGTGATCTGCTGAACACCCTGAACATTAGAACATTAGAACACTCTAGACGAGAACAGGCCATTCAGCCCAACAAAGCTTGCCAGTCCTATCCATTTATTTCTTCCTCATAATTCATCCCCTTGTAGCCCTGGAATCAGCCTAGTCGCTCTTCTCTGGACCTTTTCTAGTGCTGCTATGTCCTTTTTGTAGCCTGGAGACCAAACCTGCACACAGTATTCAAGATGAGGCCTCACCAGTGCATTATAAAGGTTGAGCATAACCTCCTTGGACTTGTACTCCACACATCGTGCTATATAACTTAACATTCTGTTAGCCTTCTTAATGGCTTCTGAACACTGTCGGGAAGTCGATAGTTTAGAGTCCACTATGACTCCTAAATCCTTCTCATAAGGTGTACTCTCGATTTTCCGACCGCCGATTGTGTATTCTAACCTAACATTTTTACTTCCTATGTGTAATACTTTACATTTACTGACATTAAATTTCATCTGCCACAAATCTGCCCAAGCATGTATGCTATCCAAGTCCTTCTGTAATGATATAACAGATTCCAAATTATCTGCTAATCCACCTATCTTGGTATCATCTGCAAACTTAACCAGCTTGTTACTTATATTCCTATCTAAATCATTTATATATTGTGGCAGGTGGCTGGGAGTGTCCATCAGCCACCTGCCTATTTAAGGAGCCGCCTCCCTTCAATCAAGGCTGAAGTCGGGTGAGGAGGTTGACAAGGTCGGAGAGGAGGCGGCGAGGAGAGGCCTGGAGTGTGAGAGAAGGAGAGAAAGAGAAGGAATACTGGACTTTGGGAGACTGTTGGGGTTTGTGTGGCGGTGCACTTAGGAACTGTATATAGTATAGTGTAAATAAACGTGTGGTGATGGCTGTAAATGTGTCTGCCTGTCTGTGTCCGGGTCGCCTTAATCCACAATATATTAAAAATAGCAGCGGCCCTAGCATTGACCCCATGTGGAACACTACTCTTAACATCATCCAATTCTGATGAAGTTCCTCGCACCATCACCCTCTGCTTCCTGTTTCTGAGCCAATTCTGCACCCATCTAAAAACATCACCCTGAACTCCCACTTCTTTTAATTTGATGCCCAACCTCTCATGTGGCACCTTATCAAATGCTTTCTGAAAGTCCAGATAAATAATATCATATGCTCCACTTTGATCATATCCTTTTGTTGCCTCCTCTTAGAATTCCAGCATGTTAGTAAAACATGACCTCCCTCTTCTGAACCAATGCTGACTATTCCTAATAACTCCTGTCCTTGCCAGGTGTTGCTCAGTCTTATCCTGAATAATTCCTTACATTAATTTTCCTGTGATGCAAGTTAAGCTTACTGGCCTATAGTTGCTTGGATCTGCCCTGTCACCCTTTTTATATAATGGGATGATATTTGTCATTTTCCAGTCCTTCAGAATCTCTCCAGTGTGCAGTGACTTTTTAAAAATATGTGTGAAGGGTTTATATATGTACTCACTAGCCTCCTTAAGAACTCGAGGGTAAATATTATCTGGTCCTGGTGATTTGTTTGATTTCAGCTTATTTAATCTGAGCAGCACTTCTCCCTCTACAATTTCCAAATCCCTCAGTACCTCCTTAGTAGTCCCTATTACCTCTGGGAGGTTATCTACTTGCTCACTTGTAAACATGTCAGAAAAATGTAAGTTTAGGGCATCTGCTATTTCACTGTCCGTATCTTTTAATTCCCCTTGGGGAATTTACTTGCACTTGCACTTGACCTCCTCCTTGACTGTTCTTTTACTACTAAAATACTCAAAGAATCTCTTAGGGTCTTCTTTCACCTTATCTGCTATATTCCTCTCCAACTGTCTTTTAGCCTCCCTGATATCCTTCTTAATGGTTGCCCTCATGTTCTCATACGCTCTACGATTCACTTTGCAGTCATTAGTCTTATATGCCTTATAAAGCAGTTTTTTCCTTTGCAACTTCTTTTTTAAATCTTTATTAATCCACCGTGGAGTTTTTTTTAGTTTCCGATTAATTCCAAATTTAGGTATTGTCACGCACGCGCGCATAGGGAGCCGCAGAACAACCCAGGAAGCAGCGCGAAGTCTACAGCCAAAAGGGAATGGCGGGCAACTAACCTCTCTCTCTCTCTCTCTTTTCCCAGAAAGAAGGAAACGATGACACCATGACTCTAAGGACTTGCCACTTCCTCATTCTCCTACACCCTGATGACGTCAGGACTCCCAGCGTCCTTTACGATTCCCTACCCAGCTTTCCTCTGATTAATTCCGGTCCCTCACTATAAATCTTCCCCCCTTTCCACCATATGTCGTTCGGATGGTAAACTGTCAATGGTTGTCTGGACTGTAATTTTTGAATTTGTCCTAACTGTACAGTATACGGGGCCGGAAACCCCAAACCTTTACGAGACTATTGTGTCTTTATTTTACAGTATGTATCTGTCCTGCATTACATGTAAAATATTTTTAAACCTGTTCCACTGCTCCTCGACTGACTCCACACTTAAAAGCTTATCCCAGTGTATCCTACTTAGACTTTGTCGCATCTGCTCAAAAGTAGCCCTACCAAAGTTCAACTTAACAATTTTAGTCTTTGCATCTGTACTCTTACAAAATACTGAGAATTGTATTATATTATGGTGGTTCAATCACCTCTACACCCTCAATTCTATCCTGATTATTACAAAACACTAAATCCAGACAGGCTTTACCCCTTGTTGGTACTTTAACATGCTGTGTTAGAAAACAGTCACTGATTACTTCTAAAAACTCCTGCTCTTGTGCTCCTCCATCTGCATGGTTATCCCAGTTAATATTTGGATAATTAAAGTCCCCCATGACTATAATATCTCCCTGTAAACTTGCCATTTTGATATTACTAAAAAGATGTGTGTTGAAATTACTGTCTGAATTGGGTGGTCTATAACACACTCCTAAAATAAGACCTCTTTCTCTAATATTTTCCAGGCGAAGCCACATGTCCTCACTAAGATGGGGCTCATCATCCAACTGAAGAGGACTTACATTTAAATCCTGTTTGGCATAAACAGCAACCCCACCTCCTTTTCTGTTCTGTCTATCCTTCCTAAAAAATGTGTATCCCTCTATGTTACACTCATCCTCATCTTTTTTATTTAGCCAGGTTTCCATTATTGCTATAATATCATAATTATGCTCTGCAACATAAAACTCCAACTCACTTACCTTATTTTTGATACTTCTAGCATTAAGGCAAGCTATTTTTAACGTGTTACTCCTTCTACATTTAAATGTCTGCTTAGAATTTACATTACTATGCATTTTTATTTCTACACCATTGTTTGTTCTTCCATGTATAGATCTAAACCTGGCCTGTCCTAAACTCTCTGCCCCCACCCCCATTCCCTAGTTTAAACAATCCTCGACTAGCCTACACATACGCCTCCCCAATACATTGGTGCTCCTCTAGTTCAAATGTAATCCGTCATCGCGGAACAGGTCCCATCTGTTCCAAAAGGAGTCCCAATGCCCAATAAACCTATACCCTTCTACCCTGCAGACAGGCCATACCTGCCTGGTGTTGTTACTCCTCAGAAGGTCTTCTATCCTCCTTCTGTATACTGCCTTGGCCTGTTGGATGCCTCTCTTCAGGTTCGCTCTGGCTACACTGTAAAGAGCCCCATCCCCAGACCTGAAAGCAGTATTCCTGGCTTTCAGCAAACTCTGGACCTCCCTCGTCATCCAGGGCTTCCTGTTAGGATAAATCCTTATACGTCTGTCCCTGGTGATGTTTTCCGTACAGAACCTGATGTAATGCAGGACTGCTGTTTTATGGCTCTCCGGGTCCTGGTGATCGAAAACCTCCCAGTCAGTTCTCTGAAAGCAGTCCTGCAACTGTTGGGAGGCCTCCCCGGGCCATATGGTAACAGTCCTGGTCATAGTGGGAGCTTGTCTCCTGAGAGGGGTATATGCAGGGATCAGAAGCAGGGACGTATGATCAGACTGACCAAGGCATGCTAGGGGTTTAGCCCTATAGGCCCGTCTGATGTTTGTGTACAGCTTGTCCAGTGTTTTTACTCCCCTGGTTGCACACTTTACATGTTGATGGAATTTGGGGAGAACTGCTTTCAGATCTACATGATTAAAGTCCCCTGAAATGATGTGAACAGCCTCAGGATCCTTGCCCTGTTTGCTGCTGATGGTGTCATGCAAAAGCCCCAGAGCCGAGGTAGCATTAGCATCTGGTGCTATATACACAGCAGTTAGCAGTACGGCATTGAGTTCACAAGGGAGGTATTTGGCTCTGCATTTAATTGTCATAAACTCCACGTCCGGAGAGCAGTGTCTGGTGACTATGGTGGAATTTGCACACCAGCTATTGTTCACATAAATGCACAGCCCCCCTCCTCTTTTCTTAGCGGGGCTCTCTATCCTCTCTTGCTGGTATGCTGTGTAGCCTGCTATCTCGATAGCTGTGTCCGGTATGAGTGGGTTTAGCCACATCTCCGTGATCAGCATGATGCAGCAATCCCTGATGATCTTTTCCATTGCAGTCCTCAGCTTCCACTCATCCAATTTACTGTATTTGCCAGAGACCTCACATTTGATTTAAAAATGCTGGGAAGCGGTGGTTTATGTGGCTGCTTCCTTAGCCTCCCCCTGTTTAGTGCCGCCACCAGCTCCTCGAAGCTGGGATTGTAATCCACGGAGAGCCCAGTGTCCGTGCAATGACGTCCGGAATGTTGTGGATGCGGAGAAACTCAGATGTCGAGCAAGGCCGATAGATAAAATGTCCTGCCGACTATAGGTGTATTTATCCAGGCAGGGTGGAAAAGCACACAGCCACAGCGTCTATGCATGCCGCCATTCTCATATATGTGTGTATAATTCAAGTATCTAAAATTATGAAAGGGATTAGTATAGTAGATTGAAACGTTTACTTTAAAATGAGTTCAACAAGAATGGAGGCACACTTAGAAACGTGTTATTGGTAAATTGCACACAAATATTCAAGGTTTTTCTTCACACAGAGAACCACAGACACGTAAAAAATTAGTGTGGTAAACGGTAGGACTTTAAGGACCTGCAAAACTAGACTTATTGTTGTATTGGAAGAATTAAGTGGATAGGAGTGGCAAGCTTTCTTGGGTGGAATGGCCTATTCTTGTCTAGATTTTTTCTAACTTCCCCACTCTCTCACTTGGTTGGTTTAATGACCTTTTTTTAGTCTAGCAGGTTGTCCACTAATTTTTGGGGTATTTGAGGATATGTTTTTATGGCTGTATGCACTTCCTGACAACAGCCTCTTTTAGACTCCTTTAAGGATGACAGTTAATTCTAACTGTAGGTCACAAGAGTTGTTAACTAATTGTTAGACACTTGGATAATAAAATAGATAAATTAGTGAGCATGCTTGAGGCTGTCTTATGCTTTGATTGACCTTTAAATATTTTCTCACATTTTATTTTCAGTCTTACTCGTTTAAAGCATCCTTCATTCCACTTAAATTAATAAGATGCAGGACTTAACTAAGGCAATAATAAAAAAGAAATCCATCCATCTCCTGTAATGTACGAGAAGCTAACCACATTTTTGCAACAGTATACATGATGTTGCCAATGTTAAGTATATGAAAGAGATTAATGAGATGTTCAAATGTAAGCAGATGCAAATTAGTTCTTTCTTTTTTCTGTTAAAACCACAGCTCTGTTATACCAAACTATCTAAAAAATTGTGTACATTTCTCTTAGAACATTAGCAAACTTTTGATTAGAATGGGGCATTCAACTTAACAAAAGATCATCAATCTTATTCACCTTGTTTCTTGGAAAGTTGAGCTGAAATAATCGCTAAAGTCCTACTGTCTGCCACTCTACATGGTAACTTATTCCATTTGTATTCCATTTATTCTCAATGTGACGAATGGCTTTCTAACATTTGTGCAAAATTTACTCTTGACAACTTTCCATCTGTACTTCTCTGTACTGTCCTTGTTGAAGAGCTCACTTTAAAATAATGGCATGATCCACTATACTAATTCTCTTTACAATTAGGAATACGTTGAGTCCTTCACCTCCCTCTCTATCTATTTAAAATGAAAATGTTAGCTCCTTTAATCTTACCTCATAGCCCTGGAATCAGCCAGGTCATTATTGTCTGAAATTTCTGTAGAGCTTTTTTGTAACATGGAGATCAAAACTACACACAGTACTCCAGTTGAGGACCCACATATGCAATGCATAGCTTAATTGCTACTTCTTGCGAAAAATATTCTTGCATTGGGCAATATAACGTGATGTCCTATTAGCCTTCTTAATCGCTCCTGCACTCCGTCTGGATACAGATAGTGATTGGTCCATTAACATTCTTAGGTTGTTCTCATAAGGTGTACTTTCATATTTCCCATTGTGTATTCAAAATCTAAAAAGATTTCCTTTCTATGTGCAATTCATTACCTTTACTTATTTAATTTTTACCGGAGTTTCTTGTGTCTGAATTTTGGTCCATCAATAGGGAGTCTGTATCTATTTGTCTATTTTCTGAACCTGCTTAATTCAGTTTCATGGAAGCTGAAATGTATCTCAGCAGCATCAGTTATAAAGCAGAAATGGAGCACGTCCAATTTTACATAAACACTTGTAATGTGGAAAACACAAAAAAAACCAGAAGTACCTTGATGAAAAACCATGCAGAACCACACAAAGAGTGACCAAGTCAGGCTTTAATAACATTGTAATTAGATATCAACAATTTGTACAAGAATAAGAGAATTATTTGTCTGTCCGATTGGTTGAACATACAATGGAATCATATTTTTCATCTTTTAATAACAGCTGAAAACATCCACTGCTATAAATTACACAATGCTAAGGCTGCTTTTAGAGCATAGCCTGACAGAGTTTCTGCAAGAATTTAATCATGGTATCTATTTTCTTTCATTATTATCACAGTTATCATCTATGAATATGCTGTTTGTTGGCTGTTTATGGTTTTGAAAGCTGTTTTTTAGTAATTGTTAACACAATGTATTTATTCCTTCCTTCATATAAAACACATTAGGTAAAATGCAGAGCATACAACACCTTACTAAACATCTCAAATAGAGATTAAAAGCTAAATTTCAGCCAAGGATGCATATTATTACTTAATCTTTCGAAAACACCATACTGATTTTTTTATATAAGACTGAGATGCTTTAAGTGTTTTTTTTATTAAAGTCACTGATTTGGTTTTAGTTGTTGTCTGGATTATTTTACTTTTGACAATTAAATGCTAGGGTATTCCTGCTTTTTCATATTTTTTTGTTCTTGAAATGAGAGTGTATGAGGTTAGGTTTGCTTATCTTGTTTTTACCATCCTGTTCAATCTTGTTTTCACATCACTTTTTCCCCTACAGACATGTAATCATTTCTTAAAAAACTCGTCATTTTCATAAGGTTTTGTGCCAAAGAGTACAGAGATTAAACCCCAAATAGAAAATTTTTAATTTTATTTATAGGTTTTTATTTTTATGGCAATTATCATTTGTGCAAGCATTTTTGCTTAATCTGTTTGCCAGTTATGAAATTGCTATAGTGAAAAATGAGACCAAAACATTTTATATTGGAAATGCTAAACTTTTTTGTTAATGTCAAAATCAAAAGTGACCCTGTCTAAACCTTTATAATATACTGTGATGGGAATACAAGCAACATATGGATCAGTGCATCAGGAGTCTACCGTATCAGTTTACACAGCTGCAGGGAGAAGTGAAACGAGTGCAATGCTTACAGTCCCAAACCTCTGATGTTCCTGTGCAGAGAAATAGACTTCCGTATGACTGTTTCAAGGATTTTCCTTGTCTATTGCCATTCTCAAGAAACTGGCGGAGGTATGCAAGTGGCCAAATGCGTAGTAGAAAATTAATCTAGTTTTGTTGCTGGTTGGAAAGGCAAGAGCAATATTTTTATCCATTCCAACAGAGGAGTCACTGTAGTATGATTCTCTGGAGAGTGCCATATTAGATATTTTTGCCATTAACATCGAAACTTACAGGATTATTTTTCATTCTTTGTAAAGGGGCAAATGTCAGTCACCTAAAGAGCACTTGACCTTTGCTTAAAGTGGTTGCAACCTAAGAAGCACACAATACAACTTGATCATTGGTCATTGACTTTACTATATTGGAGCAAGTTTTGCAGGTTTTTGGTAGCTGTCTTAGGAGCTGGATGGAAGGACATTGTCCAAAGACAACAAAAGAAGCCACAGACCTGGCCAAAGTTTTCCTGTCAGCCCATGGCAGATGGGATCTGCAGAAGAAAGAAGAGTCAATGTGAAGCCCAGATCATCAGGCATGCCCAGAGATACATCTCTAGTTGATATGGGTCGATGATATATCCATGTAGACAGTGCCCCAAAGAGAAAGGTAAAAGTCAGGAGCATGTCATTTCCTATAATTGTAAGCAAAGAGGTAATTTTGTTAGATTTTGTCCTACCAAGCCTAAAGATACCAAATTCTATTTTGTCCCTTGTCCTTTACCCAAGAAAAAGACTGAATGTAGTAATATGAAAAGGTTAATGACAATTGCAGGGAAGCAGTACAAAAGCACTAATTGATACTAGAAGCACTCAGTCCGTGTTGTGCAAGGATTCCTTGAATATCCAGGAAGTTGAGTCAAAGCTGGACATAGTACTGAGATGTATAAACAGTGATAAAGTCACCTATCCCCTGGTTAGGGTAAACTTGGAGATTAAAGGACAGGGGATTTGCCTATGGACATTTTGGAGATTATGACTTACCCAGTGCTCTTATGGCTGGATGTGTCAGGTATTGAAGAGTTTTTGCAGGATGTATTTGGTACGTTTTTAAGCTTTTATTTTCCAGTAGTGCTCTGTGCCCCATATCCTCCAGTATGAAAAACCACAGTGGGCAAGATATTTTTTTAAATATATAGCAATGCGTATATAGGATTGTGTGTGCAAGGATATCTAGGACCACCAAAGCACTCCCTCTTTATAAAGGTTCAACTAGAAGAGGTACTCTGTTGAGTGTTATCAAATAGATTGAGAGAAATTTCAAGTCCAAAGGAAGACGTATTGTGGTGATTTGGAGAAGGGCAAGTGTGGAAGCCACTCTCTGCTTCATGCTCAGTTGATCCAAGTCAAGTCCAGCTAACCGACAGGACTTATGCTTAAAAGACCATCCAGCTTACCTCACCCCTTAGTTCATGAATGTCTAAAGCATTGGTTCCCAACCTCGGTCCTGTGGCCCCCCTGTGACTGCAGGTTTTTGTTCCAACCGGATTACTAATCAGTGACAACACCTGATAGCATTGATCTCATTTAATTAGCTGGCATTATTTTTCTTTTATTCTACATTCAGAAAAGCACAGCAGCATGATTTTTACATTTATAAGACATTTAGAAATATTTCTGATTTTGCTATAGATTTAAATGCCTGACTGTTTTTTGTTGATTTCATTATATTTCAACCTTTCTATGTGCAGTTTTTCTCCTTCGTTGTATCTTAATAATGACAATTTAAAATGAGCAGAGCAGACACGCTTGCAAACAACACTGAATAATCAAAGGTTGCGAGTACTTTAGCATCAGACCCACTAATTAGTAAATAATGGATTAATTAAACAATTAGAACACCTAGAAAAGTAGAATGAAAGTCAAGATGAAAATATTGTTAAACAGAAAAAAAATACATTATTCCCATATAACTGCTTGGTACATTTTAATATATATAATTTCTAATTTCTATATTGTTCCCAAAACACAGAACTTGGGAAATATCAGTTCACTTAATTAGCCCAGGAGTCCAATTAAAAACAGAAGCTGGTTGGAACAAAAACCTACAGTGACAGGAGGGCAACAGGACCGAAGTTGGGAAATACTGGTCTAAATGTTATGCCCATACAAACTGACTAGCTTATATATATACTATACTATATACTAGCTGTGTAAACTCATGCTGTAAAAAGCCCGGAGTCCTAGAAACTACTGAAGTCGTCAGAAAAAAAATTGAAATGCAGAGTTGGCGGTTTCGCTTTGCGGACTTGCTCGCCCCCCTTGTCTATCAGCAGCTAACCGAGTTTCTCTCTTGTTTGTCTTTCCTCGCCGGTTTCACTTTGGTGATGGAGTTACTTTCTTTCAGCTTCATGTTGTAGCCTTGTACTTCTTTCTTCTTCTGACTTGTTAACTTGGGGCCACCTTGCCGGCTCTTTGAGCTTCATGCTGTAGCCTCACACTTCTGGACCACCTTGCACTTCCAGGGCGGACGGACAGACACACACACTTCCACGCGTAAACATTTATATATAAGATATATATAATTCTTTTTAATTATTAATAATTCTTTTGCATTTATATAGTGCTTTTCTCACTACTCAAAGCGCTCAGTAAATGCAGGTTAAGGGCCTTGCTCAAGGGCCCAACAGAGCAGAGTCCCTATTGGCATTTACGGGATTCGAACCGGCAATCTTCCGATTGCCAGTGCAGATCCCTAGCCTCAGAGCTACCACTCCGCCCTAAAGGAATGGAAGGTTGTTAGCTAAGCACAAGAAGGAGAGAGGCTATAATCTGTGTTTAGTTGTTGAATAGTTTGCTTTTCCATTTTTAACCTTATCTATATTTTGGTTTTAGTATAAACAATGTTATTAAATATGTTAAAACTTTACTTGAAAGTGAGGTGCTGTAATGATATTAGGATTGTGTAGAGAGTAAAGTGTATTTCTTTAAATGGCTGGGCCTGACCTATTCTTGAATTCATGCTTAGATTTTATGCTCATTATCCAAATCATTCAGTCTGAAATGTCATTTTACATGGAATGACAATGATAGATGACCTTTGTGATTTTCATTGCATCAGTGACACACTACAGTCATTTTTTCAGCTGTCATATTGTATTTATTTTTATCAGTGTCACTTTATTCATGTCTATTAAAAATATTTAAAGGAAATTAGGCTTTGCTAAAGACCATCTGTTTTCATACTCATTTGTACGCCAACAGTGAACATATAATACATCACTTATACAATTAGGCATTGTTTTTAATCCCAATATTTTTGAAAAACAGACTTATTTTATACAAAATATGTGAATGTTTAAAACTAAATGCAACTTAGAGCATTGATTTATATTCCATTAACAGCCCAAATTATAATAATTTCCCAATAATTCTCCAATCATTAGTTAAAAACAAGCTGGTCAAGTCAAGTTTTTGTTTCTATTTCTTAGTTATTTATATGTTTTTCTTTAAAAAATAAGTTAAATAACTGTTAGATTATTCACTTAAAGAAGCTGCATTCCAAGGAACACACAGCTACAACCAGGAAGAGTTCTGGTCTCTGGCCAGTCCTTCATAACGTCTCGTTCTACAAATAGCATCAAGCATCCTTGGTATTACGTGGGTTATCTGCCCTTTATCCTTCTTAAAGGGTCTCCTCCAGCTTCTGCTCTGATTCCATGCTTATCTTCCTGGCATCCATTGCTCTTACATTTTGAAGTTCTTGAGCGCAAAGCTTGACAAGGTCTATAGCCCCCTAGCAAGCCCTGCCTTCTCTTCATTTTACACAGAAACCTATGCTGGTTGTTAAAATTCAGCTGTGCAGATCATGTTATGTAGAGTTGGGTCTTTGAGGACACTCAGGTTTGGTAAGTGGAGTTGTGGGTTTGAGCTTGGGATTGAGAGACTGCATGTACTATTCTATCCTTCCTTAAAAAAAGAGTTTTTGTACTTACCTTAATGAAAGGAGGAGGTATTGTGCAGCAGTGGGGGTGCTAGTGAAGGATGCTGGACAGCTGCAAGGGTAAAGAATGGGGTGCCAGAAGGAGTGGCTGAACCATGGAGTGC